>NC_046357.1:37253538-37553538 GCF_000738735.6 Corvus cornix cornix
TGAGTAAGACAAAAGACCTACTCCACTCCCAGCTAAGGCCTGCAACTGACCAACATCATCCTAGGGACTAATTACTTGCCTCTTTCTCCTCCTTTCTCCACCCCCCCCCCTACTACTATACTGTGTCAATGTCATTAGCATACCTCTAAAACCAGGATAGGGAAAGGAAGCATCATCCTAACTCAGCTGAGGATCATGGAACAAAACAGACCTTGATCCTGAGATACAGTTCCATATGGCAAATTCCCTGGGGATGTCTTTGAAGTCCTAATTTGGGGTTGGCTGGGGACTGAGTGAATGTGGGTTAAAGGACCATCACAGAGCTCTCAGCAGCTGGTGGCAGAAAATAATGCAGATGCTCACTGCATTTTCTGCTTCCTTGAAACTGCAGCCAGCTGCTTCATGGAACTGCTAGGGAAGCCTGGCACTTAGCACCTGGGCTGTAGGCTCTGCTTCTGGCCTGGAGAACATCCACACAGGACCAAAAGGACACAGGTAAAGCCCCAAAATTATACCATTGTCCTTTCTCTTTCTCATGCATGCTTTTATTTTCTAGCAGCAGCAAGAGTCTTATAATGCACCTTAGCTGTTTAATCCAAAGATGATATAAAGGTGTAGGAAGATAAGAGGAAGGAACCACCTTGACTTGTTGGGGTTTTTTTCCTAAAAGTCTGTAATGTTGGCCTCCTTCAGGTTGCTTGACGATTTTACTGTTCTATAGGTTTGGTATAGCTGGCACTGTGAATGTGACGGGTGATGAGGTGAAGAAGCTGGATGTATTATCCAACTCCCTGGTGATTAATATGCTCCAGTCCTCCTACAGCACCTGCGTCCTGGTCACAGAGGAGAACAAGGAGGCCATCATCATCCCGAAAGACAAGAGGGTCTGTGCCTTAGGGCGGGGGGTGGGAGGGGTGGGGGTTGTCGGCTCAGGCAGCAGCAGGTGGCACTCTTGCTTCAAGTATGAAACCTGGCCCTGGCCCCCAAACCCAACCCTTCCCAAGGGAATTCAGAAAATTTGCACCATTTCTGCGCTGTTTTCATTAATAACTGTAGTGCATGGCACGATTTCAACAGCTAAAAGAGACGTGGAGAGTAAAATTATTATTAAAGTTTTGTGAAGGGAGGAGACTAATTATTTTTAAGCTTGTTAACACATCCCAAATCCCAGGTGTAAGTGTACTATTACATTCCCTGACCACCGGTGCAATGGTTTTGGATTACATTAGTATTTAGCAAGATAAAATGAGATGAGAGGCTGGCAGAACTGAGTTTTATGTTACATGTCCAAAGGAAACACCTGACTGCTTCATCAGGCTTCCCCCAGGAGGGGATCCTATTACAGCGAGTTGCTGTTCACGCTGATGTAACCCTGCCCTTTCCTGAAGATTTTTTCTTTCTGCCTTCTTACTCTCAAACCTCACAACACAGCGAAATCCTTTCATTCGCAGCAAAAAGTAGCAAAACTAAACAAATCTATTCGGGGAAGAAAGATACTTGCTTCCAGAATGAGTCACTCCTTTTGCTTTTAAACTGCGCTGCTTTTCTTGCACTGCTTGGCAGCAGAGGACTGCTCCTCTGTCATCTATTTGTACTGTCTAAGCAGAAACATGTCCTCTCCAATTTCTCTGGCAGGCCCTTGGGGGTCGGTGCTGTGCTGCAGCGCCAGCTGGGTCACCAGTGCAGCCTCCTCTGACGAGACATAGCAGGCATGTTTGGAGGGCTAAATGCAGACACAAAAACATGTTTTCAAGTAAAAGGAAATAATAATGCAAAACAACACATTATGTAATGCTTCCCTTGCCACTTCTCTTTTAGGGTAAATATGTGGTGTGCTTTGACCCCCTTGATGGTTCGTCCAATATAGACTGCTTGGCACCAATAGGAACAATATTTGCTATCTACAAAAAGGTAAGAGGATGGGCAAGTCACACATGGCACGATTCACTTGGTGAAAGAAAAATATCCTGCCTAGTTTCTTTCCTAGGTCCCTTAGGTGTCTCTGGGAAAAACGTAGCCTCAGAAAGAGTAGACGAACACTTGTTATTCACGTGTGCTAAAACGCTGTCTGAATTCACAGGAAGGGGACAGCCAGCCCCATGGAATTGTTAGGTGGCAGCACTTCCCTCCTCCGCACACAAAGGCCCTTAACTACAACCATCTCACCCGCAGGGCAGCTGGTTAGCTCCTTCAGTGATGCTTGGCTCAGTGTTACGGTGCCTCTTGGACACGCACTGCGAGGGGCTGGCGGCCCTGAACCGTGCCGTGGTCAGCAGCGCGGTGGCCTCGCAGCGCCAGCTGCTGTGCCTGTCCTGGATGGGGGTTCACAAGCATGGTGACGATGGAGGCTGAAGGAAGCAATCACCTTCATTCATCCGTAGCATGTCTGCTCCCATGGGCTGCACAGAACAGCAGCTACGCAGTCAATTACAAATGCTAGTAGTTACAGTCATGCCAAGTCTTGTGATTTGTTTGCTAATCTCCCAGCAGTTCGTGTTTTTTCCGAAGCCTGAGCTCGCGGTCATATGACTGTGGGAGACCCTCAGCCATTGCTATTGTGAAATAACTGTTTACACTACTTGTGACTTCAAAAAAGTCTTTGCAAATTCAGATGTTACACTTCAAACAAATGAAGACATGTTTTTAAAGTCTCTCTCACCTCTTTGCTCATAATTTTCAGCTGGCTAGTCCTTGGTTTTTACATCTTGTAGGTAATACAATAGTCATCACTGTTGAGAATATGCATCTACTAGTGAATCAAATAGTTATGGCACAATCTCAAGAGGGTCGTGGCACAAGCCAAGTCCTGGAATTTGGCTGTCCACAGTTAATGGTTAGTGCAAAACCACACCATAGATGCAGTACAGGCCAGACAACACTGAGGTGGTGCCTGGGTATGATTTTGGAAAAAGCATCCCCGGGGCTACCTCCAGTACCATGGAGTATCTTGCTTTTTGCAGGGAAAAGAGTTTATTTGTATTCATGAAATCCAGGAAATGTGTTCTTATGTTAAGCAAAGGGACTGCCACCCTTTTCATCTATCTCTCCAAAGATACCCTAAATGACAACATCAGCTCCCAGTATTTGCAGTAGGCAATAGCTGCATTGTCCAACATTCTTAAAGGTAGTAAGAACCATCTTACAAATACTAAACATCATCTTTCTCTTTAGAAATGCTGTGTTAACTTAGTCTGTGTTAACTTACAGTTAACTGTGTAACTATAAAGGCAAGTGCTCAGTGTGATTAATATAGCTTAGAAGATTGAAATACCAATTAGATTTCTCTGCCATCTTTTACTTACCTATAATATGTATGAAGACTATGGACTGCCCAGGATTCTGCTTCAGAATAAGAACATTTTCCAGATTTCCAAATGCTCAAGATTTCAAATAATTTTGTGATCCTTTCACAGTTGTTGTATTGTATATTAACATATTTGTTATAAACAGTTTCTAATTTACCAGTTTCCATGTGGGTAGACGCCTTTCAGAGCTTCATAGAAATAAAATTACATTGCTTTGTACAAATAGTTCAGATCCAAATGAAAATGCTGCTGTTAGAATGGAATGAAGCAGCATTTGTCAATTAAAAGATCAACTTTACAAGAAAATTTTCATTTTTCTCTGGAAAGTTAGAAACAATGTTGAATTTACAGGCTTTCACTTAAATAGCACTTTCCATTAAAATGCTAATTACAAAGTACAAGTTAATTAATGTACCTTCCTCTCAGCACAGTATCATAGCAACACTATTACATTTAAACACTACTAATTTCAAATCCTTTGAAATTATTGAATAAGTGCTTTATTGACTGTTACTAAAGGGCAGTGTGAAAGAATGAAAGTGAGATATTTATTCCAGTGGATAAGTATCAATTAAGAAAGAAAACATAATTTCATCAATTTAAAGTTCATTAACAACACTTTTGAAAAGGTAGACCAATTGTGATTCCAAATGATGAACCGTAGCACCGACCAATTCTGAGATGAGCGCATGACTAATTTTTTCACCATGTCTCACCTTAGCTTCATTTCCAAAGGTACACTCTTTAGAGCAGAAACATTTGGCTTATTTTAGAAAAAAAAGTAACAGATAATAAGCACCCTTATAGAAAGGCCAGACTTGGACATTATATTTCAGTCCTGAAAACAGTTGTCTGATGGCTCCCAATCCAAAGCCTCCACCATGGTGGGAAGGACCATTTCCTCATGTTGGAAAAGCACTGTATCAGTTTCTTAGTGAAAGCCGTGAGGAAATGAATACTATCTCAGGTTTATTTCATTTTCCACCTGGCCTCTGATTTCTGAAACAAGGGTGGTGCTGTTGAAAATCAGAAACACCAGAAAAGTGGGGCTGAGGGAGGAGCCTGGCAGAATCAGCAGAGGATTGGGCCTCGACAGCTGCTGCCGCTGAGGAGCTGTCAGTTGCCAAAGCATCAGGATGTGGTGACAATAAATATTTTTTGCTTGGGTTCTTCCTGGGTTTTCATTCCACTCAGCTGAACCTACATCTGTTAATTCGTATTGCACAAATATGCTATGAAACTATCTTGCTTTGTTTCACTCTGGTTTTAGTTTGTAACTTTGCCCAATGCCTCTGATGTGTTTTATTTGCTACCCTTCATTGTCAGGAAGACAATGGCCTCCCCTGCACATGGTCCTTCACAGAGAAGGTGTAAGAATTCAGTATAAACACAAAGGATACTCACGAAACACCTAATACAAATGGAGACCTGGAAATCAAGTCATTTTAGTGCTGCTCGCAGTGGTAATGAGAATTCCCTCATGATCAATGGCAGGAAAATCACACACACAAAAAATTTCAAACTCAGATATCACCTGAGGGTACCCCTGTAGCCAAACTCTGCAACTCTTGTTTCATCTGCTTCACACCAATAATGGATTACAGTGGCAGAGTCACTACAACTCATTATTTGCAGTCCATCTGCATATTTTATTGCATTGCATGAAGGTTTCACTACCACCATCATATTCAAAATATAATGGACAGGAGATCCATCTGTGCACCAGAAAGAAGAGAAAATAGCAATTGTCAGAGTGTACTGGCCAGCTTAATTCCCTGGTTTGTTTAATAGTACATGGTACTTGGCAGGACAAAACTCTTGCAGTACTAACATTGAAGTATCAGCTGATATGTAGCTTTTTCACATTCTAACTAGGTCTGCAAAATGTTTGTTTCAAACTGAGCTTTTCTCCTTCTTTTTGGAAGCTAGCTCTTGGAAACACAGTTGTGAACAAGGATGAAAAAACAAGTGAATTAGGCCCAACTGCCCATACCTTGAGGGAGGAGTTCCTCTTTTTTTTTTCAGAATAGTCAACATACATATAGCTTCTCAGCCATATTAACATAGAAAGTGCATTTAATAGGACTGAAAAGCTCATCTCAGAAAAAAATATATTTAAAACCGGTATATTTATAACCAGAAGTTACATATATTGTGTACACACTGTATACTAGAAAACAAACCACTTTGCTCTATTTATACAAAACTGTTTTCTTTGATGAGAAGAGCATACAAAAAGCTATGACAACTATAATATGTTTGAAACTGTGTAAATACATGTTTAATTCTGCATTTGATGTTGCAAATAATTAGTCTGCTATAGACAACCATTGCTTTTGGTGGTGAGATGCATGTGCCATAGGGATGTAATTTTGAAAGAGATGATGCTATGTAGGCCATAATAGTTGGTATTGTAAGGATTGTTTCGCCAAGTATTGGCTACTATTAGTCAATATTCAAAGCTCTGAAATATGCAAACAAAAGCTTAAACTACTCTTCCTTCATTATCTGCATTATAACCTCTCAGAATAAGCAGCTTGATATAATTTCAAGGGACTGACTACCACATATATTTGTACATGCTATATTTCAGCTTCCATAAAGAGCTGTCTGTCAACTGGATTTTTTATTTCCACTGGAGAACTTGGCAAAATAATAATAATAATAATATTTTGAGCAAAATACACTTTAAAACTGTAAGTGAAGAAACAAAAGTAACAAAGTCTTTCAGCTGAAAATAAAAACATTTTGATGTGAAATTACTGTCTTCATGTACCAAGAAAGGTGTCATTTTGGTGTCCCACATCTCAGTTTTCCTCAGGGTGTTGGCATACAACGATGAATGGGATCACCTTGCTAGGACCCTCATGGGCAAATATTTTATTTTCTACACACGAGAGTCTTCATGCATCTTTACATTTTTTTAACCAAATGTTCAGGGCTAGACCTGCTCTTTCTATTTAGCTGCTACTCAATCTAAATAAGCCCTTGCAGTCACTGAGAAACTGTCTGAGTTTGGAACAATAAAATACTAAGCCATAGACTGAAGAAAGAGGGGGTTTCTCATTTCAATTCCTCATGGGCTACCATCAAAACATCCACACAAGACCCACCGCAACTGGTGAACTTTCAAATAAACATTGATATCAAAAAAACCCTCCCCATTTTGTAGTTGCAGGAGGTGAAGGCTGGAACCAGCCTTTCCAAGTATGGTTGGCTGTCGTCCTTCTTTAGCCCACCAGACAAACTCTTGTAAGCTGTGGCTGAGGCACACCCCTTGGGCTGGCTGGAAATATTTGCACCATGGCTGCTCGGGCTACTGTTGTTCCATGATAACCAAAGTGCCAAAACAAAATATGAATGTCAGCAATTGATTTAAAGCATGAAGTAAAATGCCCCTGAATGTTCTGTGTAGAGTTATATATGCATACCTGCACACGTGCACACTTTACATCATCAAATGCATGTTATTTTGTATATAATATGATGAACACGTGTATATAATACATGAACATTTATATCCCTTCAGTTATGCGTCTCTTCACTCAGCAGAGACCAAGGCACAAACTCAGTTCCATCATGATGTGCCTTATACCCTTTTATTCTGTACTATGGAAGCATTTTGTCTGTAATGTCAGTTACAGCATTTATCTCTCAGTTATTCCCTCTGAGGGGTGTCAGTGTGATAGGTTATGTTACATTTACAGAAAATTAGTACCTCTGCTCTGTCTCAGATTTCTGATGATTCTTAATTAATAGTCTGGGCTGTAATGCTAAGGGATCAGCTTTGTGTCAGGTATCATATTGATTGCGTGACTTGTACAAAATAACAAACTCTCAGCGTCCTGTCCCAGCATGTACATGTACCAGTACCAAACTTGCCCTTAATGAGTGGGAACAATCTCTGTTTTGGTTGTTGCAAAGGCCTGTACAGACAGAAAAAGGAAATCTGTCACACATTGTTATTGAAATGTTATTTTTATTGTTCATTATCAGAATTTAACCTTTGGTCCAATGGTAATATTTCCTCACAGGAAACAGACAATGAGCCCTCTGAAAAAGATGCTTTACAGCCCGGACGCAATATTGTTGCTGCAGGCTATGCCCTGTATGGTAGTGCTACGCTGGTTGCCCTCTCCACAGGCCAAGGAGTGGACTGCTTCATGCTCGATCCGGTACAGTAGTGGTGTTGATCACATAGGCACTATCTTTTAGAGCTTCCTGTGCTTGGTTTTACTTGTTTTTGTTAATCCTTGTCTCTATAATCTGTCCACTTTACGCACTTCTTTTTTCCATGTCCTGGAGCAGCCCAACTTCTCTTTACAAGTATTTAATAATACATGAGCATGTGGATTGCAATACCTTCTTGGTTTTCTTCTACTCAATAGAAGAGAAATTAAGTTAAATTCTTTGGGTTTGAAACCCTCTTCCTTCAAACCAACACTTCAGAAAATTTAATCTGTACAGCGTCTTTGTCTTCACTTAAAGGAACCTGTGTTTATTTTATTCTTGATTTTTCTGTCTGAAGAAGAACATCAGCATGTTCACTCTTTAGCCTGAGGCAAGGACCATTTTTTTGATAGCTCATGCCCGGTGATGTTTCATTTCCTGAGTGCAGTACAGTTGTATGGCTGTCACCTAATGTGCATACCCAAAAATTTGCAAAAGCACGATAATGCCTGTACAACTGAACATGTGCCACTCTTCAGTGCCCAGGAACACAATGAGTGTTACTGTGGGAATGTAGGAAGATCATTCATTTGTAAAACCAGAATTAGATGTGGGCAATTACATAGGAGTTTTGTTTCTTATGTTGTTTTGTTTTGGTTTTTTTTTAATAAAAGGGTGAATTATTACCAAAACTTCTTGTAACCTTTGTAAATAGTCTCATTCCTAGTGGGAAGAACTGGGGGATGAACTGCTTTGGTTGAGACAGAGAAGGTAGAAATTTAAATCAAACTGCAGACAGCAACACATGAGGGTAGCTGACCACATTCACTTTAAGATATTTAGACAAGCCAGGCAAGAAGGGTTCAAAAATTAGAAGACAGCATCATTTCTTAATTGGAATCTTATGATTTGTGGACAGAGATTCATTATCCATCTGCTATCAGGGCTGATTCATGTTCTTTTGATACTCTATACCAATTCAATTTTGTTTATAGTACCAATGTGACAAGTTTTCATTAATTTAATGCAAATTCTCTGCTTTTGTCTCTTTTGAAATACTGTGAGGTTATACACCAGACTGGTGCTGAAAGGATCAAGCTGTGCTAGCATTTCTGCCATCTCTAGTGTGACAACTGTTACGGAAAGTCAACAAAATTTTCTGCTGCTTGCTAATATCTCATTTATCCTGTCCTGCAGGGTCTTGGTGAATTTATTTTGGTGGACAGAGATGTTAAAATCAAGAAGAAGGGGAAAGTATACAGTCTCAATGAAGGTTATGCAAAGTATTTTGATCCTGCAATGACAGAATATTTGCAAAAGAAGAAATTCCCTGAGGTAAGAAAATATTAGCACTGTACCCAATGTACCATGCACTGGCTAGCACTGCATTCCATGCAGTCCTGGCTGATGGAAAAGGATTTGAAGGTCTTTCTGAGTTCAGACCCATGTAACCCTTTTATACCATCAGGTCCATTTTAGATATGCATCTAATGGAGCTTTTTATTTGGCATCCTGACATCTTTTATAACTTAGACTTCGGTAAATAAAATCATATCTTGTTCGTGTGAAGGGAAATGTGCTGAAGAGCCAGATCTTTCAACAAAGATCTGGAACTGTGCACACCAAATTTGGGGATACCCTCATTTTTTAGCTTTATCTGAATATGCAGTTCAGTCATACATGCAGCTGGGCATTTAGAGCTAGATTCCATGTGCTGCTCAGAAGGTGCTTGCTGGAATCTGGGTAGCATCACCTTCACCTTCCTGTATCTGCTTGCATCTGAAAATGTAGTATCATTCTTACATGGTCTACTTGCATCATATGGAGCATGAACCAACCTATAGGCTGGGGAGAAAACCCAAACACATGATGTGAGGCACAATTTCACTATATTTGGTTGTTAAAAGAGGGACATCCCATGTCTGATGAACTTCCTTGGAGAAATACAATTTTGTATGGCCTCTTATCAATGCTAGGAGGACAGAACACAAGCTCTCAATGTGGAAAGCTGGAAGCTATATGAAGAGTAATTCATAATGAAATATTGTGATGTGGATCAACCCAGGACTTAATTTGGTCAGGAAACTGGTTTATAAACTCTTCCTATTAAAAAAAATCATATTATTTTTAAGTTATTAGTTGTCATATGTTGTCATATATTTGTAATATGGTTTGTGTTAAAACCTCAGGGTGCTGTACAAGGGAAATATAATGAGTAATCATTTAAACTATAGTCCCATGATAAGCTCCTCCTTCTGAGCTAAACAACCTGGATTTACTCCATCGGCTATAGCTGCAAGACTACTGACTGAATATCAAACGCCCTTTTTCATGTTACCCAGATTGTAACTACAAAGAGTGTCACATCACAGCATTCTTAATATATTAACTTTGAATATTTGAGGTTATTTTGAGACTTCAAAGTCTGCATTCATTTCAGCTGTGAGAGAAGCAGAAGCCCAGGACACAACTTTCATACTTCCTGAAACCTAGTCCAAGGGAAGGACCTCTGTGCTTCTCATTCTGCTCATGTTATAATAGGCTATGTATTCAGTATAATGCACTAAGACTGGACTTATTAATTTGTGGTTTTGCAAAGCACCAGTGTTACTTAAAGTAAAACTCTTAAATGCATCAGCCCCATGCAACAAGGAAAAGACTGAGGAGATTTCAAACTCAGTGGAAAGACCAGGCAGAAGTATTTCACCACAGGATCAGTGAGGACAGCTGTATCATGTGACTTACTAAATCTTTAATTTAGGACATACCAGAAAAAACTCGTTTGCAAACACTATTTTATCTCAAATCTGTGCATTTGATGAAAACCTATTGAAATTGTTGGTCTAATGCAACAGAAGTTGGCAGATGTTTTTGTTGCAGCACAGAAGTACATGGGTTATTTGGGGCAGGGGAAATCTCCTTAGTTGTACTGAACAAGCACATTTTTTGCTGCTCTGAGATGTACAATTGTCTGCATGAGAGGGGCTGAGGCATAAATGTTATGGCCATGAAGCACAAGGCAGTGCCCTGCCCATCTGAAGCTTGTTATGAATCTGAGTTTCGGAAACAGCATAACTCAGTTCCTTGATTTGGAAAGGACATTTTATTTGCATTGTGGGGAGGACTAGACAGAAAAGGTGCTAACATTCCCATGTAGCATGAAACATGCTTTCTGGCCTCATCTGCAAACCTAACCAGCTACAGCCACATGGGTGATGTTCCTACTCTCCCTACAGGAGCCAGGTGGAGTTTTCACAGCTTTGGTCTCTGTCCCCTTCTCTCCAGCATGCAGAAGGATAGTGAGGATGTCTGCTGGATATCCCCTGCCTGTGACTTGAGGAGGAACTGACATGTGGGCATCAGGGAACACCTTCTTATTCAGGCAGATCATCCACCCTATATTCTTCTGGCCACTAGAAGCCAAGAGACTAGGCATCAATTTTAGCTATTTGTCACTTTCTTGCATTTTTCTTCCTTTGATCTTACCTGTATTAACTCATTTCTGTGATTCTTGGTCAACATGCTGTTCAGATGTCTCTCTGACATTGCCACAAAAAACTGAACAGTTAAAAATAAAACAGGCAAACAAAAGTAGAATATTGTCCACAACACATCCTATGTTCTGTATCATTGTCATCGGCAACGAAACACTAAAAATCAACTATTCATGAGTAAAAGAGAGATTTCCCTTTACTGTCTAACATCAGTGTCTCAGAGCAGACAGTTTGGACTACAAAGCTGCATTGACCCTCAAAGTTTCTTGTGGATCACCATTTACCTAAGGCATCAATTCTGAATAAAAAGCACTAGAGAAATGCTGGTGTCGTGCAGGTCAGACCTAAGCCTCCTAGTATTATCATGAAGTGAGTAATGTATGTCTAACCACATCTCTTCTGGTATGAGAGTAAAGCTAACTTTTTATTAAGCATGACAAAATCATGCTGCTGCTTAACCAGTTTGAAGACCAAATTTCTGTTTGCAAATTTGCCTGTAATGCAATGTGTTTACTCCAGTCTGCAATGCTTAATGGGCACTGCTGGGCCAGAAACTGTCTCTGCACAGATTTTACTATAACTCCTCCCCAAAAGGGGTTCTTCCTCCCATAATGGCTGCAAGGCCTTAGCTTCTCTCTGGCACTGGTTCACCCATGGAAGAATTTGGAAACACCCTTTGGACATTATCACACTTTGCTATGACACCTATTTTTATCTTTGCTTCCTACAGTCAGGCACAAGAGAAGCTGAGTCCCATCACAGTTTGCTGATGATGGGACCTATGCACTTGAGACTCCCTGGCTAAGGATTTGTCTCAGCAGTATCATTAAAAACTTGCCATCAACAGCACATTTCACTAGGAAGCATTCTTCTGTCAACTAGCCAAGCTGTGTCTGAGTGACACAAAAAAGCTAGTAAAACCACTACACTTTTGTCACCGCATCTCTATGTGGAGTAAGGGATGCAAGGTGTTGCTGTTGTGGTCTTCAGAAAAGATTTCTTGCCCCCCTCCTCTCCTAGTCATCATATTTATGTAAGAAAAACCTGGTCTTGTTCTGCTGTGGAAGAACAGGGCTGCCAGAAATCAGTAGAATAAAGAAATTAAAAATTGACTTCTATCAGAATGTGAAGAAAAAAATTACAGGACTTATCTGTTATGAATAATTTTTGATCATTTGCATCAAGCAAAAAAAAAGCAGCAGAAGGGGTAAAATGAAGAGTAGCCACCTGTCTACTCAAACACCATGGACGCTGACCAAGGGAACATGAAGGTTCCCCAACTCTTTCTTTGGCATTGACTGAACAATCAGAAGGACTTATTGAGCAAACACAGAGCGCGGCATTACTGAGAACTTGGGATGTACCTGTCTAGCATTCATGCTCTGTCATGCTGTTTGAGAAGAAAGCCTGGGCAATACGCCAACATGCATACAATACCTATTAACTTCCTCATCTGTAAAAAAAATGCATGAGCAACAAAACTGGAGAAACAAGAAATAACATTTCACTAACTAAGGAGTATTTATTCTTCCCATGCAGACAGCTGTACGCTAAAGGAAGTAAAAATTTTATTTCAGTATGTGGTTCAAGTGACAACCTTATCAAAATGGAGGAATTTATCGTCTGTATTTTTCTCAGCAGATTCCCAGCACTGTGTCCATAGCAGGTGGATATCTATCTGGGTAAGAAGCAACTAAAATTGTCAGTGGCATCTCATCAGCTTGGAATATCCTGAGTTGGAAGGGAATCCACAAAGCATCCTTCACATAACACTGTCCATGTACACACAAATTATGTAAATAATCTGCATGTGAATAGGAAACCTAGCACATTCCAAACCTGTCAGATGATGTGCACACAGGTGGCTCAGCTGTGCAGCTTGTGGTCAGTATATTTTATACCTGTGGTTTGCAGATGTCTTATTTGATAATGTCATTGAAGCAATCCTTAGCAGTCTGGTTCAGGGGCTGCTTGTTGATATGTTACGGCTTTTCTTAGTGTTCAACAAACATTTCTTAAGACTCAGTTCATTACCTTTTGAAAACACAAAAGAAAGTTCTTCCTTTGCTTGTATTTTTAAAGGTAATTTGAGACTATAATTACATCTTTCCCAGAGGTTAACTGAAAACTTACCTTTGTTTCTCTTTAATACCTCTTAAGGTGTTTGGCTTTTTCTGATGTCAGATTTTCACTTTGCAAAGTCACAAGTACAAACAACTGTGAGATGGAGGAGCTATCATTTGAAGCCTAAACATGCAATTATTTGAGCATAAGCTACAAAAAAAGAGGGAGCAAATACTTAAAAGCTTTGTTCACTTGTGCTTACAATCAGTAGGACCAGATTTAAACAAAACTAAATGTAAACGCTCTAGTCTGTGTCTTATCCATCATGTCTTTCATAGTTTGCATTGTTTTCTTCTGAATTTTTGATAGTTCTCCTAACGGGTACAACGAGAATCATGAACAAGGGTTATTACATAGCCTGGAATTGGGCTCTTTTCAATTTTATTATCAGCTATATCAAATATCCAAGTCTTATCTTTAGCAGCATAGGAATTAACTTCCTAATGTTCTGTTCCTTTATAATATGTAATTTCATGAGAATCTTTTCCCATTTTAAAAGAGAGTACTTATCAAAACTTCACACTTGCATTGAACAATTTGAAAAAGTGATCTCAAAATAGAATTATGTTTTTCTTTATTTTCTTTCCAATTTTTCCCCCAGCCATCCTTATGATTTTAGTGGGAAAGGTGACTAACTTGTGGTATCTGAAGGTCCTGGAGCTGGCATTGCTGAACAAGTTATCTATGTATTTTTCTGGATGTAGTATCAATACAGAATGAGCTTTGCAGAAAGTGCTAAGATCTTTCATTAGAAAACTGATCCACATGGAAAAAAACATGCCGAGATCTTTTCAGACTTTTATCACTGTAATATAAAAACATATATGTGTATTAAATGTGCACAAAGTTCAGTCTCTAGTAGTGTTCCGGGAAGATGAAAATTCCTCCCCAGCTTTATTGAAGGCAGAATGAGAGATATGAAAAGACCAGCAGAATTTTTCTCTTAAAAAGCCTTCCTTCAGTTTACATCTGTATTTTGTATCTCCCCTTCATAAAAGTATGGGGACATGTCATTCCATTTCTTGAGCGGAGCTTATTTTGTCTACTGTATCTACTTCTGTTTGTTCAAGACACCTTGCTTGTGTTCTATATTTTCTACCTAACCATTTTTATGGCCAGCAGACCTGAGACTGACATGAATACTTCCTTGATTGCTCTTGCTAAAATGACCTCTCCTTCAACTACATCGATTTCTAAGCTGAGAGCAAGGAGAATTACATTCATGAATAAATCACTATCTCCCAAATTAAGGGGCAGAATGAATGCTATGACTAATTTCACCACTTGACAAATAAGCTAAGAGGTAAAAGTTGGAGTCCTCTTGGAACCATCTGGACATGTAGTGGGGTGACATCCCTCCTCATGCTCAGGCTTAGGAACCAGTGAAAGATCAAAAATCAAATTACTTCCTCGTTCTGATAAGGTGAAGAAGTTTTCAGTTCCTTGGTTTTTCACAGGCTGGGGTTTGATTCCAAATTGTTCACTCAAATGACAGGCACTCTGGTTTGCATACTGTGAATGAAGCTCTTTAAAACACTTATTTTTGAAGCCTGTAGACGATCACATCTTACAAAAGACTAAGCTTAGGACTGATTTCGGTATTTGCAGTATCCATAAGCAGCCATTGATTCCTGTTTCATACCAAAATTACATTTTTCCATGCTACTATCTGTCTAGCCTGGTAAATATAATGCTTTACTCTATGTTTTTCAGGATGGCAGTTCCCCATATGGTGCCAGGTATGTGGGGTCCATGGTAGCTGATGTTCATCGTACATTGATGTACGGTGGGATTTTCATGTATCCTGCTAATCAGAAGAGTCCTAAAGGAAAGGTATATAATTGAATTCCTTTCTGGTGAACTTAGCCAACCTAACACCTCTAGTATTACCAGAGCAGTAGTTCAGCTAAATAAAGAAATAATAAGTTTCTACTGTGGAAAAAATTATTAATGAAAATGATAGTGCAATCGAATTTAGGAAAGAAATTTGGGCAATTGCTAATTTAGGCCAGAAATCTTCCTGTGTGCTTTTATATTATGAACTACTCAAACGGTTTTCACCACAACGAAGGACTTAATTAATTTTCTAAAGATAATATTTCAGTACCATAGAATCCCATTGAGACACCTGTGCATAGCTGGTGGATACAACACGGACCCAGGGAGGACCTCTGCTCTTTAAACTGACAACTAGAGTTATCCCACCAGCCGATGGGATACGCTGAGCCCCAGAAAGGGTTTTGTCCAATGCTAGAAAAACAAGTTTTCCTACGTTATGTTTCCAAAGGGCAATGAGCTTATATGACCAGCTCTGCAAACTCGGGCTTCTGCCACCTGGTCAGAAAAGGTGATTACAGTGGAAGGTGGGCTTCATGCATGCTGAGATCAGTATTTTGGGAAAATATGAATTCCCATTTGGACATCTGTACAAAATGCACCATGACAATGCAGTGCAGTGCAGTGCAGTGCAGTGCAATGCAGTCAGTCTTTGACCATTGTCAACCTCAACTTCTCTCCTGTAGCATCAGATATCCTTATCATCAGCTTTCTAAACAAATATCTTTTAAGAGACCTAGTCACACAGCTTATCTGTGGACCAACAGTAAACTACAGGTCATCCTTAGGAAATTATTGGCTCAAGTATATAATTATTGGCTCAGTACATAATAGATTGGACATGGTGTTCTGACTGCAACACCACATCCTTTCCTGATCTACACCGTACTTAAAACCTTCTACTTAAATGCTTTTGCATCCATGCCTGGTATGTGGAGGAATCTGCCCCATCTCCCACACTGGTGTCAGAATATCCTGATGTCTACAGTCTCTAGGGAAAGAGGACTACTGGTTCCATCATGGTGAGCTTGTATTTACCAAAATACCAGCAGATCCAAATGGTCCTCAAAGCAAAAACAGGAAAAGAATTCCCTTCAAGATACACAACAAAAAATATCTGCATGTTTGTCCAAGCAAAAGTTACTTAAATTCTTGAATCAGCATCCCAGGGAAAAAAACCCAAAAACCCCTCGCTAAATGATGTGGATCTGTTTGTACATGAGAGAAAGAGACCAAAAAGGAATTTGCTGTGTGTGAAAAAAGTGGGTGTGCTGACTGGCCTCTTCGAATTAAACTTTTTGCTTTGAAATCTGTATTAAACCATTGTTGAAAAGAGAGAATGAGAAACAGGACAAAAGAACAAAGGAACAAAGTACATAACTTCATAGAAATAAAGGTTTCCACAGGAGGTGGCCCACATTTATTATTGGATTGCTCTGGCTTGCACAGCCATAGTAAAGAGAGTAATGGAAGAAGCAAAACATGCTATCATTACAAATAAAAGTTTTCTTTCCTTCTCAGAGTGCAGGTGTATATAGTTGTTTTCACATATATCTTTTCTTGTTGGAGAAATAATGCTCTTGTGGCAAGTGTCCCTTGTGGCATGTCCCCTGAAAGACAGTCTACGCACTTGGTTAGAGAGCTGAAAGGAATCAAATGTCACTGGAATTATCAAAAGTCTTTGGAGCAAATGCAAATGACATGCATGTAGGCCCTAACATATGCAGCTCCTTCTTTAAGAAGTAAAACTAAATGCTCAGTAAACACTACAACAAACAAATCCTCTTTTCAAATTATATATTTTGAATAACATTTTTTATAAACTTAAGACTTATAGTTCTCTATTAGGTGAAAAATGTTAAACCTATCTGAAGACAGAGCCCATCTGAAGATTCCTGAGTGCAATTGCACTGCTACCTGAAGAAAAACTGCATTCCTCAAGTTGCATAGTCACAGCTTAGCAACAAGAAACTTGAAAGGTGGTTCCATGGTGATACCACTGCTGTTTGCTGGCTCATGATCTTCCAGATTTGGGCCAACCAACAGGAAGAAGAGTGAAAGGTATTGGTCCTATGTTGCCTGTGAGATGGAGTCCTTGTACCAGAAGTAGCACTTCAGTGGGCTTTAAAGATAAGGAAGAAGGTAATATGGTGCTATTTAAGTTTGTGGTATATCATGGTTTTATTACAGTGTGCTAAAGGCACAATGGGTAGTGAAGTACTGTGTTCAATCCGTTTCTCTGTCTCTATATACAGTAGCATTCTGTTACACTTCCTTCTCCCCAGAAAGCATTCCCTCTTTTGCACATGTAAAGAGTCCGTTAAACAAAATATGTGCTAATATTGTTGTATGTGAGCACTTCAGAGATAAACCCACAGAAATAATGTCTGCTCAGAACTGACCAGCTATCATTGGTGTTCATTTAAACACAGAAACTTTTGGTATATGTCCTAAATAAGTTTGCATTCCACCAGAACACACTCACACCAAGAGGTAACATTTTAAAAAAATGTAAACAGGTATCAGGGTCCAAACCAAAAGGGAAAATTTGCTTTTAATAGATAACTGCAGCTCCTTCTGAAGCAACTGTCTGTATAAGTTCAGGCCACTAGTATCTATCTACATTTCTGAAGAGAAGCAATAAAATCCTGAAATTTGAAACTGGGAGCATCAAGTTTCAAACTCCAAAATATCCTGACTAAACTTAACATGATTATGCCAAGCTCTGAGTTAACACATAAAAGCTCCGTATGAGAAGATATTTTGGCTTTTCTTTCCCAGTACTGTTAGCTTAGCTGGCTTAACTGTTTTGCTGATGTCTGTGGGACACCCACTTTGACATTTTTGACAAAATACAGCTTCACTGGTACTGCATATCAGCTTGGAAATAATAGTGGTGATGTCTGGATGTATGGTCAGTGCACTGCTCCTCTGAACAGAAGGCTTTAGGGAAGGTGAGAAGAAGAGAGGGAAGGAGGGGCTCACGGAGAGACATTGCTTCTTGGGTCAATTGAAGTTTGGGACAAAATTTTCCAAAATCACAAAAGGAAAGCTAGCTTTTGGCAAGTCCTTTGATATAATTTCCCCCAAAGGCAATCATGTGTTTCCTTGTTCTTTCTAGCTCCGACTTCTCTATGAATGCAACCCTATGGCTTTCATCATCGAGCAGGCAGGTGGGATGGCAACTACAGGGACTGAAGCAGTGTTGGATGTGAAACCTGAGAATATTCACCAAAGAGTTCCTCTTATACTTGGCTCTCCAGACGATGTGCAAGAATACCTTGCATGTGTACAGAAGCACCAGAAGAGCAGCTAAAGGCTTTCCACATCAGACCTTGCTTGTCCATTTTCAGTCTCCAGGAAAAGCTTTACCTTTCAAAATGGTGGATTCTAGCAATTACCACCAATTTCTCAGTGAAAGTCCCACTTTACAAGAACAAGAAAAATAATGAGATTTCATTTCTCCTTGCAGGCAAGTGTAAAAACCCTTCAGTTGTGATTTATGCAGGGCAAGTGCAGAGACAGAGCCATGATTTCCAAACAGAAACTACTTACTTTATATAATACTAACAAAAGAAAGTAAATTGTATCAGTATCCCCATTTGATCTGAAGCTTTATATCTGACATCACATGGATGGCATTGTTTGCGACAGGATTTCCACATCAGTATTTGCAATGCCATTATCTGGATTTTCTGTCAGAGGCTTTCTTGCAGATGCTTTTTATCTTGACAGCCCTAAGAAGAGCAGAAGTCTCATGCTGTCTGAAACAGTATTTTTAAACTGTGAATTATGTATGTTTTGGGTAATTAATAGAGATGAAAAGGCTGCAGCGTTGCCACAGTATTTAATTTCTCATAAGAACAGGAATTATCGTGTATTATTTACACACAACTTTCAACACCACAACTTACAATAAACCATTGCTATGGATGTGACACCAAATCGTGCCTGTTCTGCTGATCCATTGTCCTCTGCAACAGAAGAGGGTACAAAGGCATTATTATACCTCCATTTTCTCTTACTTTGAAAGGTTCTTATTTCAGATTGATGCTTGCTCTTCTACACACGTTATATTGCCATTCCTAGTCACTGTGGTGTCCTGTCCTCAAGTGGAAGGGAACACTCAAGTTTTAGAGGCTTGTCATCAAAGGGAGCAACTAAAGTTAGACAGTCAGCAGAAGCTTACAAAGTTTCATTAGTAAATTCCACACTTAGCATGAGAATTGGTACAAAATAGCTCCTGATCTCCTAGAATAAGCACAAGGCAGTGGGGTTTGGATAAAGGGGTAGGGTAAAAGGGGAGAGAGGGGGAGGGGGAGAAAGAGAGAGAAAGAGAGAGAGAGAGGTGAATTAAAGAGGAGGGGGAAGGCAACAGAGGCACAGAGAAAGAGAGTTCTGGCTCCAGCATGGATCTAGCTGATGGGGAGTCCAGGGACCTGGGGGTGCACATGTGCCTGGGGTTTGTGAGGATACTTTTTTCCCTGCCATGGAGATAACTTTTTCATTTTCTATACAAATTATACAAAGTCTGTTCTTTCAGGCCTTTCTGGAAATGGGTCAGAGGGCTTCAGGAATCTTGGGTGGTTTTCATACCTCCCTACAATCCACACCCCCTTCTCAGTCTCATTCCTGTGTTTACGCTGTGTTGTCCTTATCTCCACAAGGTACAACAAGGATGTTTGTCCTGGAAAAGTGCTGCCTTACTTCTGTATGGCCACCTTCACGAGCCACACCTTATTCTTTCTCACAGCGTGTGTTACCAACAATCATTGGCTGTTATTATCAACAATCCTTGGTTTGCTCCACAACTACCTGGTTATTGCTGTTTGAGGCATACACATTAGCCCTTTGTCTTACAGAGTCAGGATCCTGTGTGAACATCCTGAGAGCTACCTTCAACCCCTTCAAAGATCTACTTAGAAGAATCCTATGGGATAGGGCTCCAGAAGATAAGGAGGCCCAAGAGAGCTGGTCAATATCCAAACATCACTTCCTCCAAGCTCAAGACCAGTGTAGCACTATGAGCAGGAAATCAGGCAAAGGGGACAGGAGATCTTCATGGATGAGCAGGGATTTTCTAGAAAGAAATTTCTGGGATGTAGAAAAAGTGCCAGATCCTGTGGGAGGACTATAGGAACATCATCAGAGTATGCAGGAATGAGATGAGGAAGACCAAGGCCCACTTGGAATTTAATCTGGCAAGGGATACCAAAGGCAACTGAAAGGGCTTCTACAAGTACATCAGGAGCAAAAGGAAGGTTAGGGAAAATGTGGCGCCAGTGCTGAATCAGATGGGTGTCCTGGTGATGGAAGACACAGAGAAGGCAGAATTACTGAATGCTTTCTTTTGTCTCAGTCTTTACTGGTGAGGCCAGCCCTGAGAAGTCCCAGACCTTGGAGGCAAGAGAGGAAGGCTGGAGAAATGCAGACTTCCCCTGGTCATAGAGGGGTGGGTTAGAGATCAGCTAGACAGACTTAACACCCATAAATCCGTGGGCTCTGATGGGATGCACCCATGGGTGCCAGGGGAGATGTTGCTGGCAGATGTTGCTAAGCCAACCTCCATTATCTGTGCAAAATCATGGAGAACAGGAGAGGTGCCCAATGGCTGAGGGAAAGCCGGTGTTACTGCCATCTTCAAGAAGGACAAGGAGGAGCCAGGAAAATATGTGCAGTCAGCCTCACCTCCACACCTGAAAAGGAACAGCCCATTCTGCCCGGGCATGTAGAAGACAATAGGGTCACTGGGAGTAGTCAGCATGGATTCACCAGGGGGAACTCATGCTTGACCAATCCGATACACTTCTGTGGTGGCATGGCAGGATGGATCAGTGAGGGGAGAGCAGTGGATGTTGTCTGCCTTGACTTCAGCAAGGCTTTTGACACTGTCTGCCATAACAACATTAACTTGCAGGTAAGCTCAGGAAATGGGGGTTAGAGGAATGGACAGCGAGGTGGATCAGGAACTGGCTGAATGGCAGAGCTCAGAGGGTCGTGATCAGCAGAGCAGAATCCGGCTGGAGGCGTGCAGCCAGTTCTCCAGGGATCAGTACTGGGACCAGTGTTGTTCAGCTTGTTTATCAATGACCTGGAGGAAGGGATAGGATGCACCCTCAGCAAGTTTGCTGGTGGCACTAAACTGGGGGAGTGGCTGATCCACCTGAAGGTTCTGCTGCCATTCCATGGAACCCTGATAGGCTGGAGAGTTGGGCAGAGAGAAACTTAATGAGTTCAACGCGGGCAGGTGTCGGGTCCTGCACCTGGGGAGGAACAGCCCCAAGTGCCAGCACAGGCCGGGTGTTGCTCCTACAGAGCAGCTCTGTGGAGAAGGACCTGGGACTCCTGGTGGATCACAAGCTGTCCATGAGCTGGCAGTGCCCTTGTGGCTAGGAGGGCCAATGTCATCCTGGGGTGCATTGGGAAGAGTGTGGCCAGAAAGTTGAGGGAGTTGTGCCTCTATTTGACCCTGCTGTGCCTCTATTTTGGCCCTCCAGGCCACATCTCGAGTGTTGTGTCCAGTTCTGGGCTCCTCAGCAAAAGAGAGACAAGGAGCTCCTGGAGAGGGTCCAGCAGAGGGTCACAAAGATGATTTGGGGTCTGGGGCATCTCTTATGAGGAAACGCTACAGGAACTGGGCCTGTTTAGTCTGGGGAAGAGAAAACTGAGAGGGGATCTCATTAACGCATATAAGTATCTCAAAGGCAGGTGCCAAAAGGATGGTGCCAGACTCCTTTCAGTGCTACCCAGTAACAGGATGAGGAGCATTGGCCATAAACTAAAGCACAGGAAGTTCCACCTCCGCATGAGGAAGAATTTCTTTACACCGATGATGGCAGAGCACTGGAACAGGCTGTCCTGGAGTCTTTCTCTGTGGAGACATTCAAAACCCATTTGGACAGGTTCCTGTGATGCCTTGAGAGGCCACCTAAAAACAGAGACAGGAGTAAGGGAATAAGGTAGGTATTTATTTGAAGGGCCTTCAAAGGTACCCCCTGGGGAGCCAGAGGCTACTGCCAAAATGGACCCCAATGTGGACGACAGGTCACGAGTTCTTCACACTTTTATAGGTTTGGTTCATTTGCATATCAGGGTTAATTCTCCAATTAAAGCTTCAGTTAAAGATGTAATTTCCCCAAGCTTGCCCCGCCCTTTAGAGGCTTTTGGTTTACTTATTTCAGGCCTAGGACAGTCTGAGTGTCCTTGGAGAGCAGGCCTGGAGAGGCTTTGTTATGTCTACCTGGCATGAGAGAACAGCAGCTAACAGGCCACAAGAAACTTCAGAGTTACACACTAAGCAGTACAGGATTTGAAAGATACGAAAGTTAAAACCTAAGGCATCAACTGTGTTATTTGCTTTGTCTGACTGTGCTTTGGAAGGGGGGTTGGACTGGATGATCACCAGATGTCCCTTCCAACCATAACGATTCTGTGATTCTGATGCTTCTAGGCTTGTACAACCATCCATCCTGTAGGTGCTCTGGTGCTAGACCTCAGACTTGACATTGCCTAAGGAGATCAGAAATCTGCTGTGAAACTTGCAGTCATTGACCAGTGAGAGCAAAGATTAGCAATTAAAAGAAATGTGTGATTACATTAAGCGATAAGAATGTGGAAACTGGGCTTTAGGTCACTTTGAGTATTAGACACCTTTTTAACCCTCCTGTCTCATTATATGCACATTTTTTTAGGCAACCTCCTTGACAATGTAAGCAGCTCCTGTATCCTCTTCTCATTTGCACCCCGATTCACACCCCCAGCTGTGATGGTACAAGACTGTATTAAGAACACTCTGTGAATTACATCAGGACATAGAGAGGAGTTAAAAATACTCCTGCCAAGAAAATCCAACAGTTATTTTTTAACTTACAACTGTGTTCTATTATTCATAAAGAAGAGGCACGCTGAACAAAAGCAGACAGAAAATTATTCAGGATGAGCATTTACCCTTAGTTATTGCTAACCCAGGGGTGAGGATGTGATTTCAGTGCTGTTTCAGGTAACAAAGTACTCCTTCTGCAGGTGTTTATCTGGCACTTTTTAAAGCTGTGACAACTGCCCAGAATCAGCAAGTACAGAGTGTACTTGTTTATTCCGTTCCTCATCATGTGCTTCCCAAAGCTCTACTATCAACAGCAGAACACAAACAACACTTAAATCCTGGAGACTGAAAAGGAAGCAGAAAACAAGACAGTTTAGATAATAACAAAAACTTTTTACTGCATGATGCAGTTGTGCACTCTGATTATGAAAATTAATAAATCAGTTTTTCTGTGAAAACAATGCGCACGGTGTACATACACATATATATATATTTATGCACATATTATATACATATATAGTAATTCTTTCTCTCTCTCAGAGTGTCTATATAGGAACACAAATAGATGTTGATGTCACAAATTTATTGAGAAACTCCATTGCATTTTTTAAATTGGAAACCTATGACCAAGTGTAATTTGAGGCCAGTCTAAGTAAGCTAACGATTTTATATCAGAAGGATTACTGGTAAATTGGTCCTGTTCCCAAGCGGCCAGGAGAGATGATAAAGCAAGGAGGTAGCAAGAACAGATATGCAGCACTGCTCAGTGTAACCACAGGGCCTCTAAAAACCACCACTTAGGGACATGCTGAAAGTTTGTTTTGCAGTGGGTGTACCCAGTCAAATGGCTAAGATCTGTGTTCCTGCTGGCAGGATATATACACCTGCCTACTGCAACGTGTCAGTCATTCAGTGCCCTACTTACTGTCAGCCTTACAGCACCCAGCTTGCCTTCATTTAGGTAAGGTTTCACAGCAGAGCCTGGACTTAATCTCAGCTGCTATTTTTCCCACATTTTGGTTTTTTTCCTCAGTTTGCACTCAAAGCACCCGTTTAGTGGAGGGGCTAGTGCTGGGACACTGCTCTGACTAACAACTGCTGCTTGGGTGGCTGTTGATGCTTAAATGACAATGCTCCTAGTTTGTGGTACTTACACAGAGATCCATATCTGCTCTGTATAAACAACCCATACAAACCTCAAATGCCGATTAAGAAAGGAGCAACTTCATTCAGTGTGAACAGTGGATATGCTTTGCTGGAGTCCTGCTTCGACCTACCTCACCTACCTAAGTACTTGTATGTTTTCTGCTATGTGTAGCACAGCCCTGCAACCAGACCACTCCACAAAATCCTTCTTAAAGGCTCAGGGTGAGTTTTAAAGTTTCCCTCTGCAGTGTGGTACTAGTCCAGACCATTTCTGCAGAGCTCTCTGACACTAACCACTGGGTGAGGGGACACCACCTATGAAGCCCTTGCAACACTGGGCCACAACTGCCATCCATGGCCAGCTGCCAGGGTATTTGAGGGCACTCAGACTGCTGAGAAAGTAAGACATATATTTTCTTTTTTTTTAAAGAATCAGAGACTATTTAGTGGTTGGAGTGGTGTGAAAGGGGACACAACACAAGCTGCCATCAAGGCTGCTGACAGAAGCAGGCACTGTTCATGATGAAGGTGTTGTGAGTCTGCCTCCAGACACAGAAGCCAGCAATGCCTGATATTCCTCAGATACTCATCAGCCCAATACAAAATTCAAAATAAAGGGAAACAACAAGTACAGGAAGGAACAGACATGCATCTAAGTATTAGTTCACATATATGTCTTTGTATCAGTATTAAATAGCTTCTTGGCATAAAATTATGTATGAATAAATCAGCGCCCACTTGACTTCCGGTTGCCTTCGGACAAAGATGCAGGAACTGTACTATTTGAACTGTACCACGTATATAAAATACACGACTGTTGTTAAAGCACTGGTTGCCAAACTTGTTGCCAAACATAATTCTTCTTTCCAATTATTGGGAACTTTTGCACCTATTTCAGAAGTAAAATAAAGGCAAACTACCTAAACCTAGTGGTGTCCAATAACTCAAGAAAACACAGCAACCCCACCAGGCTCTAGTAAATGAGCAGCTGTTCACAAATTATTTTGACTGGAAACTGAGTTAGTCTGAGCAGCCAGCCACAGAGAGGTGGCCTTGTGACTGCAATCACAAGATGGGGGATCAGAAAACAGGTTAGGGCTGGCAGGCTTCCCACCAGTCCCGTGGCACCCAGGCTGCCTGTGCTGCTGCCCTGCCAGCCCAGCACTCTGAGGAGCAAATCCTGGACACTCTGCAGCAGGACCTCACCCATCCCTGAGAAAGCAGCTGAAATGCAGATGCTCTTTGAAATGTAGGATCAAATGTGTCTCTGAGAATTTGTATCCAAAGTTGATGCTTTATTCTGTTTTCAACAAAACATACACACGGGGAGTTTTGCTGTTTTTTTAATAGAGCCAACTGATATTTCTGGAAAAGTCAGGCAAAAGCTTTTTCATTTATAAAATGCCAGCTAATTGGAGACAGAGAACAAGAAAGAGCTCTTAGCTTACATGGATTATACCACACAGACTCATTGTGAGAAAAGGGTGGTTGGTGCCCATGGAAGAGAAGAGGGGGTTTAATAAGAGGAAGGACAATAAAGTCATTAACGTCTATGAGACTGCAAAGGTAAAAGTAGTTATTTTCCAGAGATATCCAGGGCCCAAAAGTGGGAATAGCAGAGAGTAAATGAACACTGAGACAGACAATCTGCACACAGTTACCCAGAGGTACTGAACACCTGAAGTTTTGATGAGACAATCCCTACCATTCAGGCTTCATATCATCACAGACAATGTTCATAAACCCCATGTACTGCTATCAAAAATACCTCTGGTTTTTGTTCCTAGCTTTCTGCAAATACAGATGTGGTTTCAGAAAGCAAAAACAAAAACCTCAAACCAAGCATGCGATCTAATTGAAGTGAACTGATTTTAATACTCCACAGAGACAGGAATTTCCACTGAGATCTGCCCTGAGGAGGTTGCTTTCATCCCATGCAACGATTTGCATAATGGTTTTGCAGGATTCTGTTCATCCAGGAGCCCAGCAACCTGTTTTCTGGTAGCAGCTTTTGTAGTTCTGACCACTGCACTTACTGAAGGCAGTTTGGTGAGGCAGCTTGCAGAGGGTGTTGGCCAAGACAGCAATGTACTCCCACGTTGATAAACAGAGTTTGGCCTAAGAATTGTTGTCAGCTGCTGAGCAGACCACCCAGTGAATATTTTATCACTTTTGAAAGGACACCTCTGAGGGAGATAATGCGCCCGCTCAATTACTGGGTCAGCTGTGCTCAGGCTGAATGTGCATGGCCAGCCTAATCCCAGCCCAGGCATGACCGTTCACGATGTCTCATCAAGGCAGCAGACGCTCCAATGCACCGTCAGCACACGCCCGGAAAAAAAAAGAGGTCAGCTTCTCTCCACGCCCAGCTGCCACAGCACCGGCCTTGTCATCGTGTGCTGTGAGGAGAGCACAGCTCTGAGACATTGTACCGGGTGACAAACCATCTGTCTTTTGCCCTTTTGGTCGTCAGGTTTCCTGTTTTGTTCCTGCGCTGACAATTTTCTCCCTCTTTTAACAACACAGCATGATTTTTTATTCCGGCACAGAAAGACAAAAGAGGAGACTCCTCAAACATAAGCAGGGAGGATAAGTGGAAAGGGCCATGCAGACAAACATAGATCTGAAATTTAAACTCAGTAAAAGAACACAAATGGGGATGTCTACTTTTAGCTCTTTTGAAGACATGCTGGGAGAAAACAAAGCGAAAGGGGGAGGCTAGCCTTCTCTCAAATGCACGCCCACAGCTGCTAATCAGTTGTATGGCCTCTGGCTGGCGGCCTCACTGCTTTTGGCTGACTCCCACTTCTCAGCTCTCTGTCAGTTTAGATTAAAAACTCAGTGTGGAGGGAGTTTCTTTTGCTCTTGGTTTGCAGAATTACTAACAAAAACGGGCTGTAAAGTTCGTTGAAATGTCTGGAATACTGCAACAGAAATACCACTTCAAAAGTATTCCTGATGGGCATCCTGTGTACCCAAGGTTTGCTTCTGAAATGCTCTATTATATTGTGAGAGAAATGTGACAGAAATGCTCGTAACAGCACTGAATCAGAAAACACAGGTCTGCTCCGATTCTTCCTGTGACTAGCAAGCAACAAATAGCAAAATGCAGCAGGATTTATTCCTAAACTTTGCACAAGGCATTGGAATTTCTATATAAACAGACAGAGATGTTTCTTTTAACTATGAGAGTATTATTATAAATCCCTAGAAGCCAATGCAATTTTAAAACACAGCTGATGTTTCCAGTATATATTTCCTGTTCCAAACAAACCCTGCTGTCAGTTTATGCTTCATGCTTGAATGAGGAAAGCAGTACTTCTAAACATGGCTGAGCAGAAGGAATGTTAAGACACCTATTGAGAAGAACTTGCATTCACAATTCTGGAATTGCTGTACAATTATGGTAAAAGATTGTGCTGTGTGGTTTTTTGGTTTGGGGTTGGTTTTTTTTTTTTTGCTATATCTGGCAAAAATGGGCACCTACAGATACAGCAATGAACTGTTACAAGAGTTTTGTGGGTAGCCTTATCTAGAGGCGTTTTTGTGCCTTGTTACCAGCATCATGAACAGATACATTACAGAGACATGCTTAGAAGTACACTTCCTTTGTGGGAAAAAACACCTTACTTGGCAGCTCTGAAGCCACCTCATTTGACCTTCGGATTTTAAGCAAAAGCAAGTGTGTTCCAAAACATGCTACAGCCTCAAGGAGTTCTTATTTCAGCATCAACTTCTCAGACATCCTAAGCCAGTTTCAATGTCTAGTAGCCCAGCATTTGTTTTAAACAGTTCTATGTCATGGCATGCATGCTGTGCAGGAAGCTTTCACGAGTAATTAAAAAAAAAAAAAACCAACAAAAAAACCCCCCAAAACTTACTCATTAGAATATTTCCATGGCAGTTCCTGAGACTGCAATTTTTTCCTAGTAGAGGCAGGAAGCAATAGCTGTAATAACTTCAGAGGCCCCTCAGTGGCACCCCAGGGGAGCACACCTAAACCATTCCCACCCTGGAAAAACACACCATAGCACAGACAAAGAACATCAAAACACAAAGTTAATTCCAGGTGAATGTCCAAAGTGTCACTAAGCATATGAACAACACTTACAGGGTTGGAAGATCATCTCTTCCTTGCTGAGATCTCAGACCACCAACAATCCTTCCTGAGAGGACCTCACAAAGCCACTCTTAACCGAACAGCCTTCTGGAGGTGGTGGGGAGGGGAATAGCTCACTCTCTGACTCTGCTCCATCTTTGACCACTTCTTCCCAAACCAGGACTGCAGAAGGTACCAGGCATCAGCGCTGTAGCACCACACCTGACAACACACAGTGTTACTTCTACAACGTGTTTCCCAGCATTACTTTATTGGGAAAGTCTAACAGGTTTCACTCAGAAGGTTTTGGACCTCCTAGAGGTGGTGAGAACTGTCAGTGAACAAAACAAGGAAGCAGCATTGTAAAAAAGAATCCAGTAAGTACTTTACAAATGCCCATCTCCAATGGCTTCTTTGCTCCTCTGCGTACAGAGGTTGGCGGTAGCTCTTCAGCAGGAAACAGGCAGGATGGAAACAAAAACTGTTGCAGAAATCGTATTTTAAGACCACGGAACAATAAATCTTTGTGCAACTGAGCTTGAGAAAAAAAAAAGCAGTCAAGTTCACTTGTGAACACAAACGAAGGTGGCGTCTTCTGAAATTCTTCTGAGACTCCTAATCTATCTAAACTAATCAATCCATGGATCAGGTCTCCACCCTGCAGCCAGCCCTCCTGCTCCCCCAAACGAAGCTCCCGATTGGGCTCCCTGTCTGTTTTCAGAAGAGCCTTATTGCATATCACCTAAGTTCAGTTTTGTGAATCGTGAATGAAATTTTGTTTATGACTATAGCCTTTCTTCCAAATGCTTTAGGTGCCCCTGCACTTACCCAAAATTTCACTCATGATTTGATGAAACCGTGATTAGGAAATAATAACATTCCCATTACTAATTTAAACAATTATTTCTTCAAAATAGTGTATTAGTTAAGTCAGCATTTCCTGCTCTGACTTCCCAGCAAAAAGACTGAAGAGTATTGGACAGACAGCAAATAAAAATAGGGGCTCAATCTGTCATACATCTTGGTAAAGTCCAAAGAGAGCTAGAAAGCAGAAACATCACGTTACATTATGACAGCCTTCAGGGTATGCTCAATTCCTTGGTTAATAGCCAGAAACTGCAGTCAATCTCTAACGTAAAAACTGATTAGCTGGCATTAAGCTTAGGAGATATATGACAGGATTTGTTATTTCATCAAGGAGATTAACTAAGGAGCAAATGCTGCATAACTGATATTCAGAAGCTAATTTTTGGATTTTTTTGAAGTTGATATTCCCATTCTCCTATGTCTCTGACTGTCTCAGAACTACATTTTCTGATGCTGTTATGCAGGTTAACAGTTCATCATTCATTATAGAAAACCTCCACTGATACAATTCACCACGTTTGCCTTTCCTGTAAGGTTTCCACAGCATGAGATGACAAATATTTTGTTACCATAGTTTTCTTCAAAGCATTTTGAAAATTACTTTAGTGCATGGCTTGTATAGCAGAGTAATAAAATTATTTGTTTCACTTTTAATGTCTGGAAATTGATTTAACATTAGCAAAGACAAAAACCAATCACATTAAAAAAACCCCACCAAAATTCCTTTCTACTCAGCAGTCACAGATAGGATGAGAAATTGAGTGCTCTTAACGTAAAATAGTTTCCTACATGACAGTTAAATTAATTTCTCACCAGACTTTAAGAACTTCACATCTGAGTGAAATAATTTAATTTAATTTAATGACTTTTCTTGCCTCAAGAGCACATGTCTTTAAAAACTCAGGTTCAATGAGTGACAAATACATTGAACAAGTGGAGCAGAGAAACTGCTAAGAGACCTTTAGGACAAGAACAGTCTAAGAAGCATGAGCACATCAAAACCAAATGCAAAAGAGTTTTTTCTTCCCAAATTTCAATTAAAAAGTGCATTTTCACAATTAAGATGCTCGCAAACAAGGACTGCAAAGGTTTATCACTGTACAGAACTGCCATCTAGCACGGATGTAATACAGTGCCCAGCTCATGTATTTAGATACATGTAAGACCCCATTAACAACAGTAGCTGTAACTTAAGACAGGGCCTGAACTAGGCAGTATTGATAGGATTTTTTACTGATAATACATGTGCACTAGTATCTTTTAAAGTAATACATCTTTTAATAAATGCAATTTCAGCTATCAGGAGGAATATAAAACCAAAGAAAGCTTTGGAGAGAAAATACTGGGACAGTAATCAAGAGCTTTAATTACCACAGTTTTCTGGGAACAACTCTGGAGCTTTCTGTGGCCACACATAACACGTATCTTAATAAAGGAGGAACTCTGACCAGAGACAACTTTCCCCAACAGGACAGTTACCACTATGGAATCATTTGCTACTTTACTATAGTATTTCTGAAGTAAATAAAATGGATTTACAGAAGATAGGGCCACTGCAGTGGAATCACAAAACCAGATTTAATATTGTTCTTGAAATGCGTTATTTAGATTTCTAAGAAAAAACTGACACAAACAACTGCAACTTACGCAAAAATTTTAGTCTTTATAGTGTCACATAATGCAATTCTGGGTGAAGCTGAATTAAGATTGTGTAAATATTGAGTTATCTACGTGACCTGACTTACCCTGTCCCTTTCTTTATTATTCCATTCTGGGGAGGATGTTCAGCCAGAAAAGTCAGCAAGTTTTAATCCACACAAATAGCCACATTATCTCATATTTTTTCTAAAAAAGTCAAAGGCTGATGCCTCTTTTGTGAGCTACATGCCCATTCACGTGCAGATACTTTGGAAGGTTATTTTCTTTTCACTTCCCATCTGTTCACAAAAAAAGTCTTGTTTTCTCAGCAATTTTTTTTAACCCTGGATTTTGCAACAAAACACCTTTCCCTGTTGCCCATTTTTTTAGCAGTTCCAAGTCCCAGCAGCCTTTGTACTGGTCTCACCCCTGGTTTAGCCAATAAAGAAAACCCAAAGCACCAAGCACTACCATGCTCACAGTAACATCAGCTTCCAGGATTAAAAAGTGTTCAGAGAGACAGGTCTCAGTCTGGCAGAAAGAACGAAAATCATCTTCTGCATAAGGAGCTTATATAGTTACTTTTCGGGCAGCATTTTGCTCCCGGATTCTCATTCTGCATGTACAGACCATTGCCATTTCCTTCTGAGTATCAGCCTTTAGAGGACCACCTGGTAAGCTCCATAGTCATTTCCTCCACAGCTTCCCCAAACAGTGTGGATGCCCTCCATAACTGGCTTAGCAAGTCAACTTATTAGCTAAATTCTAACCAGTATTTCTGCTCTGTGGCTTGTTAAATAGCCACTGGGCTGAGTGAGGCTCTTCCTTTAAAAAAACAACAAACCAAACTTGTCAGGAAATTCAGGTTGAAAGAATTTATCTAAAAGCAGCACACAAACAACTCACAAGTATCCATAATAATGACAACTGAACCTTGTTTTTCTCTTTTTTAAAGAGTTTATTAAATGCAACCTAAAGATTTGCATTATCAACAATAAGGAAGTTAATCTTCCATGAATTGTGGTCTAAGTGTTCCTTTGTGAACATGGCTAACTGGTGCTAGTTATGCTTCAGAACTACACCTCCTTCACCTACAGCCCAAGAGCAAGAGGTGATGTCAATACCAAAAAGCCAAGCCTTCGCCCCCTGCTGCTTTTGGTGTTTACCAATTCACCATCCTCTGCAGGAACTACTGGTACCCAAAACACACCTGAACAGTAGTATGTAATAGCTAATGCTCATGTTTCAGCAGCAGTGATACCTGCAGAGATAAGGACATACCGGCCACAGTGTAAATCATCTCAGTTAAGTCAGCCAGTAAGTACCACATGTAACACAGCAGCCCAATGTCACCTTCCATAGGGACAAAATTTCTCCCTCACCCCCCTTCTTTCTCCAGCTGAAGCTGGTACAGAGGGAAAACAGTATCTAATGCCCCACATATCTCCAGAAACAAGCCCTCTGAACTGTCCAGACATGCTTTAGCTGTTCCTCTGAAAATGCTCAAAAGGACACAACTGCTCAAACTACACAAGCGTGGCACTTTGACGTGCCACTAAGAAAACACTAACAGAACTGAAAGCTAAGTGAAGATCAGATGCTGCATGCAGAAGATGACAAGACCAAAGGTATTTGTTATGAGACACAAGGAACCAGAGATATTTTTCCACTTCCCATTTTAACTAATCTGTATCATAAATTCTACACTCCTTTTTATAACCACTATTAGCCATTCCCAGATAGGGCTGCATTTTAGTGACCAATGGAGGCACACATACAGACTCCACCTAAGAGCACAATTTAGGACACCTATTTGACAAAAGTCCCAAGTAGAAAAAAAAACAAAAAGCCAAATCATCTGTACATAGTGGAACTTAAGTATTTATTTAAAAAGTAAACCTTTGGACACACTGCAATTAAAAAAGAAGAAAAGGAAAAATACAAAGAATTTATTGGATTAAGCAGTTAAAAGCCAGCAATATTACAAGCTGTTTACATACCAACATTTACATTAATTTAAACAAGTGGCATGTCACCAACATGTAAAATATACTTCAAGAGTTTCAAAAATCAAGTTGAGTTTTGAAAGACACAAGGCTACCGCATGTGAACATGGGTTTGGTCATTCAGTTTAAATCCCCTCTTGTACTGAAATGTTCAGTCTTCAAATTATACAAGTGGATAACTAGCAGCTGTTGCTATTCCACAGTGATTCTTTCTGTCCTTGGCCATGTAGATATATCCTTTGTCACCCCACTTCTCACCCCAGCTGAAAACAAAAGCAAAGGGCTTGTTTACATATTCAGAAGTTACTTATTTACTGCCCTCCCCTGTAAGTGTTTAAAACTGAAAACTTCTGCCCTTCCACATTCGCAGAGAAAATCCAAGATAGCTGCAGCCAAAAACTAAAGTGTTTTCCAGCAATTAAAAGCATCCCAAGCTCACAGAAATGAAGAGTGCAGCCATTCTCTCACGAGGTAGTCACATTGATGTGCAAACCTTGACTACAGGTGCCTGAAGCTCAGACACTGCTCCCAGGCAATTTAAGGGAAGTCAAAGGCTGCAAGCAGAATCTGAGGGTGGTGCCCCAGTAATGCTGAGAACATGAGACAAGCTCATGTGATGTGCCCTTTGGCATTAATTTATTTTCTCTCCAATTTAGGACGTAACTCCATCTTAAAGTTCAAGTATTATCCTATTTCACAAAAGTGAGCACCACTCTGCTTCCAAAAAAATCCATTACACCCCCACAAGCAGGCTTCCTCCTGCTCCACTCCTTTAATATCTACTAGGTACACAGGCTGTTTCAGCACTGAGCTCCCTTAAATTAACTGAACAAGCAGAATAAGATGGCTGCTTTGGGCCCACTTTATTAGGCTGTCAGCAGCATGAGTTGGATTTTACCTTTGTCATACCATACAACCTGAAAACAGTCTCCAGATTTCCCACACACAGCTTTTAATTACTGTTGTCTCTCTACCTCTCCCCTTAAAAGTGACAAACTACTTTCTATTCTCCCCTGGACACGATACTGATCTTACCTGTTCTTAACAATCCAGTATTTCTTCCCATCTACATCTTCCCCCTCAAAGCCATAACCTACAACCAGAACACCATGGTCCAAGTCTTCACTGCTGCAGTCAGGTTCATAGTAGATACCTGCAAAAGTGTAAGTTCACTCATGAACAAAATCCTCTGTAGAAAACCCTTCTCCCTCATGAGAAGGGTTGTGTATTTCAACTTAAATGTTGCACAGCTTTTTGAAAGTTAGAGGAAGGAATCGTAAGTTCATTTGATCATGGCAAAAACTGAGGGACAAGTAGACACATAAGCAAGAGAAATACCTGTGGAAAAACATAGAATTAAAATAACTTCTGAATTATGTCCTATGTCACAGGATCATACCTGCTTTTTTTTTTGTCTACGAACTGTAGGGTAATGAATACTGAGTAATTAAAAGAAACCCAGTTGTCTGAATGAAAGTAATTAACAAATCCCCACCTGACTGATAGAACTGAAATGAAGAATGGCCTGCATCAATAGCGACAGACACTGGACCCACAGCTGCAACTGCTTTCATGAGAGCTCTTTCGTGTCCTTGAGGGATGTCAACAAAGCCAGTGTCATTAGCAGCATTGTATTCTGCCTTGTAGCGACAGTCTTCATCATCCTAAGTAGAGAAAGCTGTAGTTATTACAGAGTTTTCCATTTAACATACAGGTCAGCACAGAACCACCAGAGATTCTGTGACTTCGCTGCTTTGAAAGCAACAGACTGAAGAGGATCCAATTGCCTCAGCAGTGCTTTGCAAGGAGGGGAATACAGAAGAACTGCTTCCTAGTTTCTCAAAACTACAGAAGTAGTAAACGACAGTGGGACCCAAAAAAATCCCCCCCAACTTTGCTGGGGTGCAGAGGGCCATCACATTCTGGAACTCTGCCCTCTTTGGTGCAAATATCTTTACAGGAAGGAAAGAAGCCCAGAATGCATTAATGGGCAATGGAAGAGAGCCAAGTATTCATTAATTACAAAGCAGTCCAGAAACTGCTCATTGAGCAAGCACTTAAAATCCACAATTTTAGTATGTCCTAGTTTGAAAAGCTGTACAGAATGATTTGGAAGTTAGGAATTTGTATTACATGACCTTACATTTAACATTTGGGGGTGGTTTGTTTGTTTGTTGTTTGCTTTCTGGGGGTTTTTTTTGGTTTTTTTTTTTTTTTTTTTTTTTAAGTGAAGCCCGAACTGCTGATGTCACAAACATTTACCTCAGGAGAGAGGTGAAGCCTAGCTTGGAAGTCAGGTCACGTGAAACTGAAACAGATTCTCACAAGCACATCCTTCTGTTATCTGCATTATAAGTTAGTTCTAAAGTTGTTTCCCCAACTAAAGGAACACAGACTATAGCTCAGTTGCTTACTTTTTGTACTCAGCAAGTTAGGCACTTCCTATAATCAACTGGGATCTCTGGAAAAGCCAAGATTGGGAAAAATTGAGATTACAGAGACACAGGTGAACAGGAACCCTGATCAAGGTTGTTCACAACAAATGGTATTTTGCTACTGGCCATTTAAACAACACAAAACAAGCTGCAACAAAAGATCCTCCATAGTGAGCAGAACTCTTAAGAGGTGAAAACCACAAACAATGGGCTCTCAAGTGATACCACAATTGACTACTGCTCTTTCATCCTCTTCTATCTGTTTAACATTTGATAGATCACTAGAGAGATTTTAAAAGCCTGTCCACTATCTCCATTTATGCACATTTAATCTAGAAACAGAACTCAAGGCATTAACAGCAACTGTTGTTAAAAATCCAAATAACACTAGCCACAAGAATTAGGTGTTCTATAGGTAGCAACTCTGTAATAGGTCAATTATGGGAAGGTGAATTGCTCTCCTACCACTAAGTAGCACTGTTGACAAGGGCTGGGTTCTTGGTTTGGTGTGGCAACCAAGATAAGGCATGATAGAAAGGCAACAAGGAGGGGGAGGAAAAAGAATACTTGCTCCAGTTTTTCTAACTGGTCTGTCAAGATTTTGACCTCAAAGACCAGTGCAGTATGTGATTCCTGCTGGGGCTAGCAGTCATGCTCGTTCTCTTAGAAAAGATGCAACAGGACTAACAGATGTACTGATCTCTATACATTTGCCTTTCTAGGTATGAGTTTCCCAACACACAATTTTTTCCACGCAAAAGACATGACACCTGCAATGTAAGGTCAGCTACTACACCCACCTTTGCAGTGTATGGGTAGGACTCCTCTGAATCAATGCCCCCATTATCCTGCACGTATTGGAAAGCCTGATCCATGAGACCACCATTACAGCCTTGATTCCCTTCAGGGCGAGAGCAGTCCACCAGATTCTGTTCACTCAGTGAAACAAGTCTGCCAGTTTTTCTGAAGTGCTGCCCTTCAAGAGCTCCTGTTGTGCTGAAAGCCCAGCAAGAGCCACATTGACCCTAAAGTATAAATTGAAATCACAAGTTACAAACCCAGTTACAAAATGGTGCTTAGTTTAGTAAGCTTGTACCAGGCATCATTAAACAGGTACAGTGTTTTTCCCCTATGAAAGTGGATGCAGCATTCAGGAAACTGGACGTGTAACCGGTTACAAATCTACCATGAGACAGTACCTGGTCTTTAACTGGAGTTACATATCCCTTCTCTCGCCAGTCTACTGATCGTGGTGCTTCCAAGAAGTTGGGCTCAAGAAACTGGGATCCTCTGTATTTTCTTTCTGTCTTCTTGTGTACATAACCATTCATCAGCTGTCTGAACTCCTCAGTTGTCTGAGAAACAAATCAATATACAGACTCACTATGTATTACATACCACTACTTAGAACTGTATATTATGTCTCTATACATACCATATCTCCAAACTGATTCATTCCCAACTTGTAGCTGTGTTTTCCTAATGCATGATCCAGATTATGGATTTCAATCATTTTCAGATTCTTCTCCCACACCACTCTCCTCCAGCCTTCCTCTCTCTAAGGGGCCAAAAAAACAGCGTATTTCAAGAAAGCCATTCTAACCAAGTTCACTTGCACGACAACAAGCTTTTTAAGGGTCATAATACTCGGGCAAATGTACACTACTCGAATGGGAAGCCTGAACAGCGTTTAGGAGGTGGTCTTTTGCCGCCCTCATAACAAAAACAGCAAGTACAGTGCAGCTGAGTCAATGCACAAACACAGGAAAGGAACCAGGGAAGAGAAGGATTATGCTTCCCAAGAGCTGCCCATAGCCGGCGTTGTAACAAAGCAGACATGACTCAGCTGGCAGGGCCCAGCTCCGTGCGCTCAGCGCTCGCCCAGCAGCGCGCGTACCCCGGGGGCTCACCTCATGATAGTCCTTCTTGTGCCACGACTTCCACAGCTGCCAGTGCCCGTCCAGCTCGGGGTCCAGCCTCGGCGCGCCGAGAACCACGCCCAAGCAGAGGCAAAGCGTGGTGAGGAACGGGTTCATGCTGGCAGATCTGCCAAGGACGGAGGAACAGCGGTCAGGCAGGGCGCCCTGAGCGCGGGGGGATGCCACACCCGAGACCGCCCGCGCGTCCTCTGTCAGCGACTGGCGGGAGCCGAGCACCCCGCGCTGCCCGCCCCGCCCTCGGCCGTGACTGTAAACAAGATCGGGCGGCGGGGCCGGGACGCGGGGAGCACAGTCGGCAGCCTCCCGAAGAAGCAGCTGGAATGGCGGACCCTTCCCGGCAGGACCCGCCCCACGGATGGACAAGGACGCGGCCGAGGCCGGCCTTCTCCACGCGTCCCCGCCTCGCAGCCCACGCTCACCACGCTCAAAGACCGCTGCAACCTCCTCTCTCCCGTACTCAACGACGCTCGGCCTCCGCGGCCCCTCTTATCCCGGCCGCGGCCGTGCCCGCCCCGCCGCGCTCATTGGCGGCCGGGCCGGGCCGCGCCTCCCGCCGGGCCCGGGGCGGGGCGGGGTCTGCCGGGGCTGCCCCGCATCACCCCCGGGACGGGGCCGGCAGCGCCTGGAGGCGTTGTGGGGCTGCTCTGGGCGCGTCCTGCACTGCCGGAGCCGCTACGTTGGCCAGTGTTTGTCCAAGGATTTACTCCGAGTGCTGTCGGGCCGGAGATAGTGGCAGCACGCTGAGCCTGGTGTAATTTAACCCGGAGGGACTTAAAGCAGGCAGCTGGCAGAACGAAGGAAAAACTAAGTCTGGAGGCAAAGAGACACGAATGGCGGGTTTTGGCAGCCCTAGCCCTGTCTCTGTGCTCCCGGTGTGGGCTCCTGCTCGGGTCAGGTTGTTGAGGCGGCTCCCGGTGGTCTCTGGCCCTGGGTGCCCCCCGGCAGCCCGAGCCCGTTCCTCCTGCCTGGGAGAGCTGCTGCCTTTGCGTCTCTGCCAGAGGTTTTGTTGAACACGGCCGGCAGGGCCACTTCCATGAGGCTGGCACCAGGCAGGTGTAAGGAAGCATCTCCCACTGGGCACAGCGATACAGCGGTGACACTGCTGCCAGAAACATTTCCAGGGAAGTCCTTTTATTCCCCCATGTTTTAGTATCTGAAAACTTCTTTATTGTTTTTTTTCTTTGTTTGGGGATGTTGGTTTGGTTTTTTGTGTTTGGTTTGGTTTTTCGTTTGTTTTCCTCTTTTTTTTTTTTTTTTTTTGCCTCTGGACGCAAGCTCAGTAAAAAGTGTTTTAACACCAGTGTGGCTAGTGTTTATGTGCATAGCATCCAGTAACACCTGCTGAAAAACACTGTGACACCAAGCGTTGCGGCACAGATGAGATACTAGAAGGTTTATAACATGGACTTGGTTTTCATGTAAGCAGTAGTAGACAAACTGATTTTTAACAGGGAACTTGTCTACAGTGGTAAAATAACTGCAAGTTGTGTGAGGTTCATCCATAAACCCTTGTAGGGACAGTATTGCTGATAGCTTTAGCTTATAAACTTGAGAGCATGTATTTAGTATAAAAATCAGGGCTTGCAGACTGTTACACAAGAGTGAAAAGGAAGAAATCATATGATATGTACTTCTCACTTTTTTGATGCCTTAAGACACACAGTGTGTTGCTAAACCAAGCAATACATGTTTCCTTACCCACGTAATCTCAGGAGCACTCTTTGGCCCAAGGAAACCTCACAGAGCCAAATACATAAAGATATGTTGGAGGGGTTGTCTTGTCTTTTTAAAGTACTTCTGCAAGTTCCCTATGCATTTGTATGTTTCCAGCATGAAACTTTTCACTTCATAATCAGTACACATTCAAATACCTCAGGAGAGTTAGATGTTACATCATCTAGTTTGATTAACTCATAATTAGGGATTTTTAAAAATTTTGGGTTATGGGTTTTTTTGAGATATGTGTGGCATTTGAAAATACTTAACAGCTTTTTGCTGACATTTTTTGTGCAATCAGATTTCTTGGTCTCATTTAAGTTAGCTTCGTTTGTGCAATTGTATCTAGTATTGACTGAGCATTGAAAGGCTAAAAGTAAATTATCAATGAACTATGGACAAGGAGTTCTTTTCTTAAAGGACAAACTGGCATGACAGGAGGTAATGTCTAAATTACAGAAGGTCTTGCACCATAACTCAGTCACATGCCTGCTGTTCTGTAATGTGCCCTGAGATGCACCAAGACAAACTGATGCTTTTCTGGATTATATGAGGTCCTGTCTCTTTGGGGGAGTCACCATGCAGTCAGCTAACATATGATACTACTGTGCTGTCTCTCCTCCTGAACACTCTTGGTGCATGTACACACACACAGAGGAGTCAGATACCATTTTTACTATGAAGTTTATTTAACAACTGTACATAGGGAAATCTTAGCTGAGAATTTGTTGAAATAATTGAAGGAGACAGGAATACTTTCACGTTCAGCATGTAGATTTAGGCTTGTACTGAGTCATAAGTGTTGTGTGGATATATCAATTCCTTAGATATTTTGCTAAGGAAGTTTGAGAGGCCAGGTGGAAAAACATAAGCATATGCAAGGGAAATCAGCACCGCAACAGCCATGGTCAGAATTTGGTCATCACAAGAGTGCCATTTATAAACCTGTGATAGGAAGCCGGCCTAGAACTACCTCCAACTCCTGGATGCACATTTCCTCTCTGAGAATTTTATTATACTGCACCAATGTCAACACTCACAGCCATGTTGCAGCAGCTGTTCATTATTTCAGGGAAGGTAAAAAAACCACCATATTACACAGCTACTAGGCATCCCTCTGTCACTGTCCCTACTGCTTCTGTCTGTGCACCACGATATGTTCACAAGCCAAACTGTAAGCCCAGCGCGGTGATGGTCTGCTAAAGTGAACAGAGGGTCAGTGGCAGAAGTTACAGTTAATAACTGGGCAGATACTCATAGAAATAATTTTCCATCAAACTCTTATGCTGCAGCCACACCAGCCACAGTAGCCTTTGCTCAATTGAAAACATCTCTGTGAGGACTGAGCAATGCACCCCTAGGTTAGCAGAGAGGAGTGAATTCAAGAGCTCCTTCAGTTCTTCTGCTTAAAAGCTCAGCTGATGCCTCCTCAGTTCAGAGGAGACCTAGCTAGCCATGCTAATCACAGTAGTCAGAGTTCTGTCTGCAATAATCCAAAGATCAAAACTTTGAAGGAAGATACTTGTCCATTACTTTAAATCTCCCCATTTCAGAGGGTAACTTTTGAAATTTCTTTGAAAAAAACCTCAGCTTTTGAGGAACTCCACATATGCAAAACTCCAGCTCTTTTGCCAAAGGCATACCACTCTTCCAAGACGCAGGAACACCACCTTTTAATAACTAATCATGTCACTATTGCAACAGCCAAAAGTTTGCCAGCTGCACTGTAGCTATTAGGCCCTACAAGTTACCAGATAACGCAGGCCATGCATTTCTAAATAGTGCCAAGAACTTGCATAGCAGTGTGTTGCCTCTGAAGCTGATGAGTCAATTCAGCATTGAATCTCCAGGGACAGATCTCATCACATTGCAAGTGTGCAGCACAATGCTCTCCCTTTGGAACCAATCTACTTATTTGAATCCAGGATTTTGAAACTTTTTTGGTACTTCAAAATCCTTGCCCTTCTTTGTTCTCCTGGTACAAGTACACAGAGGAAGGAACCAATCTGCATCTGCCAGGAGACAACCCAGCAATCAGAAAAGCTAAGCTCCTTTGTAATGGCAATTGACTTGCCAAGCTACAGGAGGCTGGAAATATGTGAAAAACATCTGAGCAACGTAAACAGAATAAGCTATGTCACACTCAACTGTGACAAGCAAGCTGTGAGCACAAGCAGCTCCCCCAGACCAGCAATCTCAAGGTAACTCATGAGCCATGATCTTAACTGAAGTAAAAACAAGTAGTTTGTTTGTGTGCCATGTTATCTAAAGAGCAAAGGTAGGACATTTATTTTATTTAGTCAAAGTGTTGGATGGATTTTTGCATTACTATTGAGACTAAACTCAGGATTTTTATTCCTGAAATAAAAATATTGAACTTGCTTACTTAAAAAGCCGTGACTGTGAACGTTTGTTTATATGAACATTAAAGTCGTATAGCTTACAATCTAGTTTCTGTCATTTCACCCTACTACACTATGGCATAAGAATAGACTTCTAAAGGAGCATGGTCTCAGTCAAGATGTACTTTAAAATGTTATATAGCCTAAAGTGCAAATTATTGTATTTCATAGCAAGCTTTCACTGACCAGCTTCTATTAGATGGTACCAAAAAAAAAAAAAAAAAAGAAAAAGAAAAAAAAGAAAAAAAGAAAAAACAAATTTAAAAATTAAAGTCTCATATGTACTTCTGTTTAGCCAAAAATTTATCCAGCTTAGAAAATCACAGTTATATTGCAGAGAACACTGTGCTGATTTTCATCCCAGAGTCTGGTTTGTGTGTAAGAAATGCCAGTCATATTTGTCTTTAGGAAAATGAAACTTTAAAAAATACAGGCCAACTTTCTTTTCTAAAAAATAATCACGATTTTCTTCTACCTTATGGCGAAATTCTTCTTGAAGGAAAAAAGCACAGTAAATTTCCAAAACTGGAGTGACTACTTCAGAAAGCTGGGAGGATGTGAGAAGACAATTGCAGTAGGGATATCCCTATGCTGCTTGCTTTAATATTCATTATTAGTGGCACAGTCAGAAAAGTTTTAGAAACTGCAGATATTTTTAACCTAAATTGATTTGAGCATGCCAAATAAACACGAGCAGTTTCTCTTCTTATATGCAGTTCCATGAAAATAACCAGCTTTCTCCCTGGCCTAGGCATTCCTCTCCACAGATCTGAGGTGGCTCTGGAGTTTATAATGTCCCTCTGGGATTAACAATGTTCGTTCATAAGTAACCTCTTAAGAATCTTTGTTTTGGATTCCCTCTAGCAAAATACAAGATTCAAACTGCTTCAGCTGGAGCATAACCCATAATGAGGTTAGCTGGATCATTATTTGGTTAGAAAAGGAAGCAGCACTTTCTTCAAGGGAGCCCAGATAGGGTTCTCTGAGTGTTCTGAAGACCTGGGAGATGGCTGAGGAACAGTGACACAATCCTTCTGAAACACTTCATTGTTTTCAGCGGTCTTGTGATCTCCAGAATCACCATTTCCTCACCCAAGTGCTAGATAAGAAACCGCATTCCAGCTTCTCTGCTGGTCCACAAGGCAGAGACGACTTCGTTTGCATCTCAATGTCTTACCTAGTCACAGGAGTTGGGAAATGATGCAAGGGATTGCTTGCCTTGCAAGAAAGACTGGGTGGGGATCCTCCATTACTCAGGGCTAGGGTTTCTCAAAAGCAGTATTCTGTTTCTGTGAGGCTTTTTGATGAAGGTATTTTTTTTATGTGTGTGGGGGAAAAAAGAGTTCTTTTGTTTTCTTTTTTCTTTTACCTTATTTTTTTTTTTCATAGAGGTTGAATACTGAGTCATGTTTGAAGTCAGCTTTGAAGCTTTGACCATGGTGTAACTCACCTACTTAAAATTTTAAACTTCAATTTGATTGATTCCTCATTCATTACTCAGGGTCTCCTCCTGATTTCTGACAGGTAGTAATTTCTGTGTTTTGGGAGATTTGTGATTTTGAAAGCTAACTGGGGGAAATAGTGGGAGTATGCAGGGAAGTGTCATCTTGAATTGTTGATGTAGAAGTTCACAAATATAGAATAATTTTCACATTTTATTGATGTTTCTTTAAAATTTTAACGTAATTGGTGTTTTTTCCTTCTTATACTAAGAAGGACATTAAAAAAAAATACTCAAAAGTACTTACCATTTCCTGACTCTCCTAATTTAAAATTTTATTCTAACAAGCTGGAAGTTGTAAAACCAGTCTGTATTGCAAAGTTCCTCTGACCGAGATCACTTTCTTACTGCCCATCTGTACTCTACAGATCACAGTGAAAGCATTTTAACAGATTTCAAAGAAGGTGTGGGGAGGATTTCACATACTATTTTATTTGAAACCACATTTTGTTTTAAACAATGATCCAACATTTCTATTTTGAGAGGGAAACAGTAATAAAGTTCAGAGAAGTATAAATCGTTTAGTATTTGACTAAGATGTTTGTATTTCTGCAAGCCATTGTAAACAGTTGCATAGCATGAAAGACAAATCTGTCTGTCTCCTGTTGTTCTTGGAGCAGTAGTGTCTAAAGGGCAAGCTGACATGCTGGAAAGCTTTTCCCATGATAAGCTTAGAGACTGTGAGTGAGGTGAGGAATTATTTTTAAACTTAAAAGTTACAGGCTGGGCTTCATTAACAGATCATGTGAGAGAAGGTTAAACAAAAGCTGCTTGCAGAAGAGGAGAGAGGCTATTGAAACAATCAAATACGGGTCTGGGTCTAAAGTTTGTTTTCCTGAAAATCAGGTAAGATCAAAATAAGTGCATGTGCTTTTGGGGTAAGAGCAGTGGTGACTCAGACCTGCTGTTATTCCTGCTTTACAAACAGAAAGACTGAAGAAAGAAGAAGCAGTAATGTGCAGTTGTGGCCACTGCAATCAAATGAACGACTATGAACAAATCACTGTAGGCTCTTCAATGCCACGATTAGCCATGGTAAATCATAACGCATCACATCTTTTTTTCTATTTCTACCAGTCTAGATAAATGCAAGGGTTACCTAGTTTGGGGAACACTAACACATATATGATATAAATGAGTGACATGAGCATTGCCGTGTCTGTCTCTGAGATTCACTTGAAGCATTCTCAGCCCACTGATCCCCAGGAGGCTGGAAAATGCTGTCAGATTTACATTATAATTTCAAATATTTTAATAACTGCTTAATCCCTGTGGCAGACACACTACACCAGGTCTTTTATAGAACTTTTATGGCCACCAAGGACCTTCTTGATCGGAATCTTCTCACTATCAGTAGAGCAGAATTTCTTTTGATCTCTCCTTTGATCAGCCTCAGCCCATGAGGCATCCTAAATGTATGCCACAAGCTTCAGGACAGCACAGCAGAAGGCAAGTGACTTCTGCACTGGTTGTTCATTTGCCACTGAAAGTGAGTGTGTGCAAGAGGACATTCAGCTGGAGGTGAAGCTGATTTAGTTAGTGGCCAGCATGAAACAAGATATTTTAGGAAACTGTTTCACATCACAGCAGTGTCTTGATGGCTCCGTGACGAGGCCATACATAGTGCAGCAGCTGTAGAGCTGAGGGCTGAACTCTGCTTCTTAAACTTGTCTCATGAGCAGCTATATATAAGCTTGTGCAATTTCCTCTTGCTCCATATGGAAACATCCACAGGGATTTTACTAGACCTTGCCCTTGGGCTTGAAGAAGAGCACAGTGAATGACTGACACAATATTCATACAAACAGTTCTCATCCTTGTCACCAGAGTTTTCCTCTGCTCTTGTAGCAGGCTATCCCTTGGTGTGTGTGCATTACCAGAAAAGTGGGCTGACCTGGAGTGGTCGTGGCACCAGCCTACAGTAGCTTACAGCTGTGCTGGACTGTGGCCCAGCTGCCTAATATTGGGACCTGCTCAAGCCAAGCCTCACCATTCACATGTCAGTGTCCTCTACCTGTAGATTCCTCCCTCCCTGAGCTCTATCGCTCAAAGTCAGACTTGGATATTAGCTAAGTAAGCTATTTTACACACCGGCCTGCAAACAACTCATTACTGACCATATCCATGATTTAATGCAAAAATTTGGCCTTTGCCCATGGCTGGAAATGTGGTGAAACCCCTTTGTTCAGCAGCTTTCCCGATGCTGTGTACCTGGGCTGCCTTCTGCTCTACTGCCCCCTGATAGTGGTCCCAAGCCATCCCATTAGCATGAAGGGCAGACACTTGAGCATACACTGCAATCGAAACAGACTGCCGGCTGTTTCCTCTCCCCCAGCTGACTTTTTTTTTAAGGACTTTGTTTTTTGGCTAAACAAATAACTGCTCAAAACAGAGGCTGTGTTTAAGGGCTTTGCCAGGGTGAATGCAGTCTGCTCCAGCTACCGTGTCTGTTAACAAAGGCTTTCCTTGCTGCAGGTTTCAGTGCAAATTTTCTTTCTGTATTTGGCCACATTTAAGAACTACACTGCCTATTGCCCAGTTTGCAAGTCTTCAGTTGCCTTGGTTGTCTGAAGGGGACTGGAAACATTAAATCAAAGAGTCATCAAAAAAAGTCTTTAAGAAATAGTTTAGAAAATTCTGACTTAGACAACTGTCTGGCTTTTCATGTTAGCTTTCAAACTGCAATTGATATAAACATGTTTTAAATGGTACCAGAATGTCTAGCATGGATGTGTCTTCATGTTCTAGCTCTGTAACATGTCCTTTTCACCTGGACTCGAGGCAAGTTTTGTGCCTGTCTGATGATCCTGTACAAATCCAGTGCCACTGAGGTTATTTGCTCCTCCTGTGGTAACCTCAGTGAGATAGAAGTTCATCTCCTCAGACGTGGGCCCCTCTGCTGCCAGTAGTCCTTCTCCTAATCTTCCCTCAGATGACTAAGGTTGTGTACTGATGGCTCCTCATGCAGAGTGAAAATTAAGACAGACAAAGGACAGAGTTGCTAAGCAGAATATATGGGATTTTTTAACGTTTCCCACAACTTTTCTCTTACACCCATCAAGTCAGTTCATAGTCCTTTATATGCTCTTTTATGCCTCAAATTCTTCAAAATAAAACCAGCAAAAAATAAGTTCTTCCTCCCCCCGCCCCTAAGCTTTATCACCAAGACCATTCACTCTGTAAAATTTGATTTCATTAAGTGTTAGCCTTACCTTATCACTATCCTTTGAGAGAAGCAGAGGTCAGCAGCCACCCTAGATATTGTGTTAATGCACATTGTACGGTTTTGGCTAGATCTTGACTGAAGATAATCAAAACAAAATAAAAAAGAGATAATAAAATACCTCACTGTAATGATATCACTACTAAAGGCACTATTTTGCATTGTTTAAATACCTTCCTCTTCCACAAACATTAACTAACAATGCTTTGTTAACCAAGACCTGTGAGGGAATAAGGGATCAAGGCTGAAAATAATTCAGGACCAGTGTCTCTGTAAAACCTTCACACAGCTGTCAAGACTTGTTTCTACATGTTTTCCTAGCTAGAGCCTGGTTGCAGAAACAAATTTTTTGGGATTACAAATCAGCATATATGTCACTGCAGCACTGCCCAAACTTTACTGGCAGAAGATGAAAGCCAATTCTCAAACTGATTTTTTTTTTTTAATGATAAATTGCTAGTATGTTCTTTGAAAAGGGCCTGAACCATTTGTTTTACGCAAAACACTGGAAAGACAACAAGAATTCATCAATGATTTGTAATTCAATTCAGCTCAGATGTAGTTCTGCATCCTGAATTAACTACAGGCTTGAAGGAGAAAATAGCAGTCTAGAAATATCATGGACTGGTGAGGTCTTGGCTGACTTTTTGCTGTTCTCCTCCTCATGCAGAGAAGTCTAAGAGGATACTTCTTACTTGTTCTCACATACTAGAGCATAATTCACAGATGCTCAGCTGCAGGGTGCAGTGAGTGTTTTTTTTATAAGACTGCAGATAGTAGGGCTGTGAGTGGCTCTTTATGAATCCTAAGCAAGGGAGAAATATCATGAAGGAACAGTTTTATCCTCAGGTCCCTGGACAACCTTATCCTTACCTTCAGTTATGTACTTGCAGTTGTGTATATGCATAATTCACTTGCTTGTTGCCTGTTTTCCCCATGTTTCCATTTTGTTCCTCTCTCCCACCGGTTCTGGGAACCACTAGGGTTACCTCACATTTCTCAAACAGCTTTTGAATTCAAGAAAATATTCAAGTTTCACATGAATCATAGTGAAGCACACAGTGCCTTACCATGCATCCTTACGTAGGCTGAGCTGAAAGTGTGCGAGTAAGAGTTCCATTAGGTAGGCAATGCAGAATAAATGGTGAGATTCACACTTGTCCTGCTCCCACTCCCTTAGTCAGACCATCAGTACCTTCTGTTTGTTTTTTCCCCCTAGAGAATATCAGACCTAGGGCACCACGTCATCCATGTGTCTATTTCCCTTCTATATCTTTTGAAGACATTAGCCATCACAAGTCAGATGTGAAAGGGAGGAATCTCCAACTTTCCTGGAAGGCAGCTTTCTGATAGGAGAGAAGAAAACCAAACCAGAGCCTCTGCTGGGGGAAAGCCAGGGAGACTACAGCTGCTATAAACCAGTGCTTGGCAGCTGCACTGCAGTGTTCCCCAATCTGAGCATCTACAGCTTCAATCTGTGGCACAGTTTTCACTTGCTCAGTGAGGATGGGAAGAGATACAGAGAGAAAAGAATGAACAGGAGACAAAAGAGAGCCCCAACAATAATGAAAATTCATTGGTTCTGCCCTCACACTACTTCTTCTGCCATCCATGTTGACATCTATCTCCACAGCTTCTGTCTCATTTACTTGTGGAAGATCCCACAGCTACCTCCGTGTTATTACCGAAGCCTGGTAGATTCTTGGAATGATGAATTGTAGCTAAGAAGAGCAATTCCTACCTGTGCTTCTTTTGTAAAGAAAGTGAAGTGTGTTGAAGCAAACAGGCAGTGCAATATCCTTGTCTACAGAACTCAAGACTTTGTACTGCAAGCAGGCATCCTACAGACAAAGGAGGAGGCAAAGGCAGGATGAGTTTTGCTTTTCCGTTTGACTATTTCTAATTAGGTGAAGTCTTCTGGGGTAAGTGAAATCACTAAAAATTGAGCATCCTGTCACTGCCAAGTAAGGTGTGACAATGTGCTTCTCATCAGTAACAGGAACCAACAATGATAATAAACATCAATTGTTTTCCTAAGAAAGCATCTTAGAAAAGCAGTTAGGATGAAAGAATCATCACAAAAGGTCAATACATTGCCTGAGTAGTCCATTATTCAGTACACATTTTAAAAATAGAACACTATCCCATTTCTATAGATGGCATTTCTTCAACAAATGGCTGGAACCTCCAGTCATGCCAGTTCTGAAGAAAAACCATGCCTTGTATTATTATCCACAGAGGTGGTCTCATATAATTCTGTCAATTCACTCACATGAATAAACTACACACACACACTTTAAAATGTTTGCAGGACTAAGCCCTTAACACCTAAGTTGTCTGCTTCAGTGGGATGGAAGAATTAATTTTTTCTGCTCAGGGAATAGCTGATAACACTAAGTCTTTTATGCACTTGTAATGCACTGCATCATTTTTTTTCCCAGCACTGTAGCACTAAATTTCAGGAAGACTAAAATAAAAAACTAATTATAGGGCACATAAATGCACTCTACTGAATGAAGTGTCTTTTGAAGAGTGTATAATTTAAGACAGTATTTCTCAGAGGACTAAATGGAGAGTAACTTGACATTTTTTGACACCTGACTTGAGAAATTAACAAATTTCTCAGAGTTGTGTAAGTGAATGTTATGCTATGGAGGCCAAGTGGAACTGTTAAGAAATTTTCTTCCTTCCCCAAAGCTACTGTGAAGACCACACAGCAGTTTTTTCCAGGGTTACTTTCTGCAATGAAGTATATAAGGATCATTAGTGTTTTGTTTCACACCTGTACAAGTGTTACAGCAATATTTCATAGTTATATTTATATATATGTATCTCCAGTGTCCAAAGGGTCCAAACTGAGGGCTTGAATACAGTGAATCTATGGTGGTGGTGTTGCTGTTTGTATACCACGTGTTTCATGACAGAAGGAATCTCCTCCAATCCCTCCTGGTTTCTTCTGTTAAAAGTTATTTGCACTGTGGAGAGAAATATGTGTGCTTGTTGATGTGTGGAGGAGAATGTTCTAAGCATCACAAGCTGAGCATTTTCTTCAGGCAGAGTTGATGAAGCTATGCTACTCAGAGATAAGATTAGCAGAAGATTAGCAGTCACATTACTTGTACATGGAAACTAGCAGGGTTAGGGCAGAAGATCAAAGCTGCTGTATTACAGAGGCCTTGTTATGGCTCTTTTTTCTTTTTTTCCCCACTTGTCCTTGAGCCTTGCTTTATGCTTTCTTGTCTTACCATCTCTGTAGAGTTTTTTTTTGTCACTGGAACAATTTGATTTCTTTGGAGCTTCCTCAGACTGGAATAGATGTGTTTGGTTTGTTGCCTGTCCCCCTTCTCTTTGACTAAAAAGTCATCCCCTGTGCTGTAAACATCCCTGCAAACCTTTGCTTGGCTTCTTCTCAAGTTGTTGCCCAGCTATCTATCTACATGAAGGAGGTAACTGAAAGCATGCAGCAGAAGATAGAGTGGAGAACAGTGTCCTCCATAGTGCCTTCTTTGGGACAACCACACACCACTCACATGGTACCCATACAGTACCCAGACTGCTTGATCAAGAAAGGCATTATGCTTTCCCTTTGAGAAACAACTCCCAGTCTCTTCTTGCTGCTGCAGAAATAGCATGTGCCTAGATACATTCCCATCCAACCAAGCCTTTACAAGGACATTTAAAAGTGTGGAGCAGGAGCCCTGCTAGCATGGTGACTTCAAATGCATGTGCCCACACATGACTTACTTGGCTAGCAGCTATAGCAATGAAACAAGTTTTGCCAGTAGCTTGGGTTGACATAGTCTTTTTCCCATTAAATAGGTCACAATGTTGGTTTTTGATTTGTGCTCTTGTTTACTGAATTCTTACCCTCAGGCTGACAGATAGCCTGAAGGCACGATGTTGCAAAAGCACATGGCTGAAGGACTGATGAGAGATGTGTCCCTCCTGCTGCAATGCCCTCTCTATCTCCCCAGAAGCCCCTGTACAGACAGACTGGAGGTGAGAGAGGGGAGGAGATGGGGTCAGGGCAAGTTGTGCTATGCAGTTTGACGATTGTGCAATGCTGTGTCCCCAGGCAGACTTGAGTCAGTGCAGCAGTGCACTCCAGGATCTCCCTGCACCAGACACCTCCCCTTATTTTACCAGAATGCATTGCACACAGGCTATGCAGGAAATCGGATGTAATAGATTTGTGGTTATATTGCCAAAAAAAAAAAAAAAAAAAAAAGACTGTGTGAAATCAGCATATTTGTTTATCTTATGGAATGGTCAGATGAGAGAGCCCTCACCTTCTTTCACGGGTGAATTGTACAGATTGTGCCTCCAAGGGTGATGAGAGACAAAAAAAGACCATCTCTCTCACCTCCCAAAGGCAAGTGTGCTGACAGGAATCGAGGAAGAATTGTAGAACAGCCAGACAAAGGAGGAATGTGGCAATGGTCATTTTGAAATAAACCTGTTTGTGACAAGCAGTGACTGTGGCAATATTTACGCTATGATTCATACCAAAGTGCAGCACCTGCAGTTCTAGTCTGGATGACTTTTAGGATAGAAGCAGCAGCAAATACTATTCTAATGTTTAATAATGAGCAAGCAAGCAAGCGTCAAAGCTGCTCTTGGCTCTAGGACTGCATTTACTTAGAGCAGGACTTGTGTAAGAGGTGGCTGGAAGCATCTTTACACTGCCAGATGCATGCTGCTTGTAACTGACTCACAACAGACTAGGGTTTGCACAGTTGCCTGTCTCTATTCAGTTGCAGTCTCTCTTCTCTTTTATGTGACACTTGCAATTGCAAGAAACTCTTAGCTGGCATATACCACATTAGAGCCCTTTGAGAATGCTCTCAGAAAGTCCCTTACAATGCCTCCCACTCTTCCTTGATGACATGACTGAACTTTCTTACCTCTGTCTATGCTAGAGAGCCAGCAACAGTGTCTGTCTGTGTCTGTAAGCTGCAGGCAGCTCCTGGAAGCCTCCTTACAGAGAGATACAGGCATGTTATTCTCTCTGTACTACTGATAAACAAACTGCTACAGCCAGGAGGACATCACAGATGCTTTGTATGCCTGGTTATTGTTGAAAGGCAGCTTTTAGAAACTCATCAAATTCCAGTGGACACCAGCGAGAGTTGCATGTTGTAACACTGCAAAAACAGCTCTTTTGAGGGAGTCAAAAAGCCAGGTTCCTATTTCTTTACAGAAACTCAGCTTCAGAATTTGGGACTGTACTCCCTCTCCTGCCCTAATAATATTGATAAAAACCTAGTTAGTGAAAACGTACTGGCTGTCTTAGCAGGGGAAAATGAGATCAGGAAAGGGAGAGTCTACAGATTATTTCCTCCAAGAAGATCTTTGCTTCCATCAAAATCTTCAACATTTGGACTTCTCATTTTAGTCCTCAAAGGTACTTAGTGGTTTTTCCTACATAAAATACTTGTGCAGGGAAGTATCTTCACACAGGCTGGTTGGGTGACTCCTCTGCTTAGCACTACACATTCTCTTGGTTTTTCCCTGTACTCAACTATTGAAGTTAGTTTTGAACAGTTTAAAGAAAACACCCTTAAACATTTAAGCAGGAAAAAATAAGAAAAAACCACCAGTTTTTTAAACAGAAGAATGACTAATATAAAGCCTGGAAGAATTGCTGACTGTGGGAAACCTGCTTGCTTACATTTTGCCCTTCTCACCTGTCTCTAATTTTCCACTTGAAGGAATTTTTGTTTCTCTTCATTTCCATTTCAGGTTTCTGTCTTTTAAGTCAATGCACATGCATCTCATATCCTAGCTAGTGTATTTTTTTAATTGCTGGAGAGGTAAAAGTTGTACCTCTGTGTAGATACAAAAATGCTGCTAGCAAGGATTTTCTTGCTATTTTCTAAGTCCGTGAGAGACTTTTCTCTCTTACAGAAGAGGTAGCAGGGTATGTAAACAACCAAGCCACCTGCAACCTTGAAAAGTCTTGTTTATGGTATAGTAGAAAAATATTTTGACAACGGATGTTTTAGGATTTTAGCCAATCACCCCAAGGGGTGGCTGATCCTTTGTCCAATTAGACTATGAAGAAAAAAGTCTATAAAAGGGTTTGTAAAATAATTAAATCAATCAATCTTGCTGCACAATTCCTGCCTGCTGGATCTTCTCTCCTCCTCCTCCCTATAGCTGCGGGACACGGTGATATACCGTAGGAACCAGGCCTGCGGTAATACCTCTGCACTTTGGAAGCAGGTGTAAAGGCCACTGTTACCCACATCTGAAGCAATGACAGATCTTTTGCCTGTCCAGAACTGTACAGCTTTTCTCCATAGCACAGCCCAGTCCTTTGTACTTACTTATTTTGATGAGTCTGTACATTTGCTTTATACATGAAGAGGAAATAATTCAAAAATACATATTTCCAAAGCCCTGATAAATTAATGCAGTTTCCATACACAGTAAATAAAAGACAAAACATACAGGGAAATAGAATTATAAATAGCTTTCTGTACTCCTTTTTAATACATGTACTACTTAGAGACTCAAAGACTCTGGAAGTTGTAAAAATTAATACCATCCTCCATTCACATGAAGTGTGACTTTCCCAATCTGCACATCTTCCCCACGGTGCAGAAAACATCCTGGGACAGGGAGAATTGTGAGGAGGCTGCATCATTGATAAGTCTGCAGCTGATACTGTTACACAAAAAACACCCGCTTCCCAGCTAGCAGGGTCAAATGGTGAGGGGTGCTGTAACTTCTTCATTGAGAAAATGTGGACCACTCAGAGTTCACCCTGATCTACAGAAACAGTTTAGCTGCGATATTGTCCACAGTCTGGTATCCAGCTGCAATACCTGGGAAACCCACCATCCAAAAGCAATGCCTTAATCCTTGGTCACACTTGACCTGGTATCCGGGTCCAAGCTGATACCGCTGCTCTAGCTTCAGAGTGGTGCCTTTCTTGCAAGGCTGTTTCTGGAGCATGGCCCCTGCAGACAACTGGGGCCATGTGCCAGCCACAGCATGGCAAGCCCTGCTTCTTTGAGAGTGAAGAGCGAACAGATTAAATGAAGACCGTTCTTCAGAACCAGGATCACAGAACAGCCCTTAAATTCATCAGGGTTTTTTCAAATACAGGAAAATGCTTTCTGACTCACTGACAGAACTGGCATGATTTGTTGGTTTGTTTTATTAATGTTTTCCCAGAGTCATGTAGACTCAGGTCTTGAAACCATCAGTGGTATTGGGTGTGCAAGAAATGGAAAATTGAGTCTTGCTTTGTAATAGTACTTTGAATTTAAAATTAACCTTGCTCATTATATTGGTTTAGGAAGCAACATTTGCAGCAGCTGCTGCCTATCTATAAAAGCATGCATTTTTTCCCCTTTCTTTTCAGACTGAAAGGAAAGCAACAAATCCAAAAACCAATAGACTGAAAATATCTGATGGGTATGATGAAAGAGATGAAGTGGGACAGATGACACACTAATGTTTGAGTTTTGCTCAAAAATGTTTAATGGTGAGTAGTACCACATTTCTTCTTCATGTTCTGTGCCTTTCCATCCACACCTCTATCTAGCCTCTCTCCTCCCAGTTCTTGTTTTGTTGCAGCATGTAAAGCCCAGGTCCTGTTGAGATGGGTAATGGCTTACATCTGCACCTCTGTGACAGGGCTGGAGGACCAGCATACCCTATACAGCTCTTAGGAACTTAGCAAAAGTAATGGTCTTTTGAAAGCTCAAGAGCTTTTGCAGCACTGAGACTTGAATTAGTTTTAGAAACATTGCCTGAGCTGAACTGCATCCCAGCCCTTGCAGGCAGGGCAGGACTATAAACTGTCAGCACACCACAGAGGGCTGGGTCAAGGATGGACTCTGTGACTTCAGCAGTGCCACTGTGGCACAGGCAGGAGCACAGCAAACTTCCTTTTCCTTTCTTCAGTACTAACCGTGCCTTCATCACCAGATGAACCAGAATTAGCTGTACCCAGACAGCCTGAGGAGAGAAGGAAAGGGCTGTGGATGTCACTCTATATTTGCTAACAGGAGTAACCTAGTACTGAAGGGAGGGCACTGAGTCAGGAAAGGTCAATCCCACAGTGCTGCATTTACTGTGCTGTCCTCTCCAGAACAGGTGCTGTTGGTCTCAGGGCTTGCCTTTCTGGTTAAACATTCTCCATAGTACAAACTCTCCCAGCTCACATCTGCTAGTGTTTCTGCATTTGGGATAGTTGCTGTTTCCCTGGAAGTGGTGAGTAGAGGGCTGTTTTAGTTTCTGCCAAGGGCCGCTGTCATCTAGACAGTTTAACCAGAGCTTATGGAAATACTTTTAGCTAAAACAAATACTGGAGTCACACCTTAACAGAGTTTGAAACTATTTATGGATGTGGTTTATCAAGCAATTCAGGCTGATTTGAACCAGGATTAGCGCTGAAAAAGAGACATTCTGGCCCCTCCCTCTTCTGTCAATTCTCATTTCTGCTCTAAGCTGTAGCAGCAAGTTCATTGGGCTGCAAACAATGCCCTCAAAAGCCAAGTGACAGCTTCCTGCTGGATGAGTGAGCTGAACTGGCTGAGCATGCCAGGTACTAGTGTGAAAGACTGAAAAGCAAGGGTGGACAGGACAGGTCTTTCCCTTTTAGTGAAACACGGCTTTAGATTAGTTTAAGAAGCTCAGGAAAAATGGACCATCAAAATTTACAGTGTTGAGACTAGAGGGCTGACTAATGGCAGAACTTGGTTAAAATCTCTTCTGTGGCAAGCTAGGCAGAGATTCACACCAACCAGAATCTAATACACCTAGCCTAGCATGTACATATCAGATATAAACTCTCTATTACTCTCTCTCCATTTTTGCCAAAATATTCTGGACTAAAGTAAAACTAAAAAGTAAATAAAAGCAAAACATGAGAAGTACAGAAAGTTGCTGCAACAGAGTACCTAACCCCTGTCATCTGTCCTGACTCTAGCTGTAAACACACATGCACTCTCACACACCAACTACCCTCCAAACAGGAGACGTCAGCCTTGGTCACATTTGTTGATCAGTTGCCAGCAGTCTCCCGATCAAAACACATGGACTAAGGCTTTGAACTGTGGCTATCATCCAGAAGAGCACCTGCTCCTCTCTGCCTCAACCCTGTAGTTATGTTAGCTGCTACATGCTTAGTTTTGTTTACAGTTTCCCACTAACGTCTAACCATGCTTCTTTTACAAGCCAGCTTAGGTAAGCTGAACAGAGCATTTACTAAGCTGGCAGAATTAGACTCCCTCTTGCAATCAATCTAAAGGGACTCTGTCAGAACTGGACGTACAGGGCTCTCCAGGAAACCATACCAGAACATGGGCTGGCTTTAGAAAGAGTGGCTTATTTTCCAGGTGCCTTGTTTACCTTGACTACAGATAAACGAGGGCCTCCCATTCCCAAGACTCTCTGCATCATGGTGAGTAACGAAGAGGACTTGTCATTGCCTCTAGCTGCCATTTAAAACTGTCTCTGCTCCCTGCAGAAAGCAGCGTAGATGTGTCGCAAAGGTGAATGCTGTTTTCTAGTCTGATTGTTTCAACACTTAATTATTCCATTCCCACTCCCCAAAGTGTTTTATTACTTGGTTTGTTGGAGCTGGCAATCACAGGTAGGCTTCAGGGAGCAGAGGTTAGGAGGAGCACATTTGGCTTCTCAGATTTGAAACTGTCTCTGTAATTTGGTGGACTAAAAGCTGGAAGGAAGGACTATGCTATTTATGATACAGCTTGTGGAACTTGTTCCTTGTGCAAGAACATCATCCTTTTTTTGACCCTAGACTCTAATTTCAGTCCTTGGCATCTGAACACTGCACCTTCGATCAACATCTACTAGTAAATAATATTCCCAACCATTCGACAAGGTCAAAACCCACTCATTTCACACATTTCCTTCTTTTTCACATTCCAATTCTACCTTTATCACCAGTCTCCTTCCATATAATTAATAGAAATAGCAGGAGATGACAGAGAACATTGAATAAAGTCTCCCTTACTTATGGCTTACGCTGCAGCCCTCCTCCCTCCACAGGGGCATCCAGGCCAGTCCCTTTGTCATGTCAAATACTGCATCTCTGCCCATCAGAAATACGACAGTGCTCTTCCTGGCTAATGCTGGGAAATGTGAGGAGATAACATGTCATCTGAACTTGCCTTTACCATAATACTATGGCTGTGGCTTTAAATACTTTTTACTGTATAACATGATTTAGCCAACATTTCTCATCAACCGTGGGACTGATTCAAACACTAATAAGAGGAAGGACATCCTCACAATTAAGCATGTGTCAGATGAAAACTAAGTGGCAGAGGATGCTTAATAACCTTGCACCACACCCTGCCTGACGGCAACAGAGCACTCAAGAAATCCCTGTTGTTGGCAGTGGTAATGAAGGCCTTGTCTGAATTACGAACATGACACAGTGTGTCTCCAGCTGGGATTTTTAAGTGTTGGGGAGCACCCTCTGGTCCACAGTAGGAAGTCTTTTGCTTGGGCATACACAGGAAACACTTGTACCAAGCAGAGGAGGCAGAAATCAGTTTCTCTCTTGGTGTGAAAGACTGCTCTTGGACAATGTTTACATTGAGCAATTCCAGCCCAGTTTCTTAGTTGTCTTGTTTCACAATATAGCCAAAATCACTTACACTACAAGATTTCCATACTTCATTTCATTTCCTAGATTTGAAAAAGACAAATGAATTGACTTGGCAGATAAATTTTAAAACTGGTAGTTGCAGAAAAAGAATACAAACAGCTCCTTGTTACAACTGAAATTACTGTATTTGCACCTGATCCTACTGCTTCCCAAAATTGTCATTAGCACTGTTTGCACACTTTACTTTTTGAGGTTAACCTCAGCACAGGCAGAGAAATGTAAGCCCGAGTTGGCTGTGATTAGGTCTGCAGATCAGTTTCTCCAAGCTACAAATGGAAATTGGCTTTAGTTCATGCAAAATGTGGCTCTGGGCCTGGTGGATGTTAATAATAAGGTTGCAGTGGCATAACAGTCTTCGTACGTGCTGTGTACGCGTGGATGCAGGGCTGTAAATTCCTGTTAGGGAAGGTGGCCTTCTGTAGATACAAAAATGCTGCTAGCAAGGATTTTCTTGCTATTTTCTAAGTCCGTGAGAGACTTTTCTCTCTTACAGAAGAGGTAGCAGGGTATGTAAACAACCAAGCCACCTGCAACCTTGAAAAGTCTTGTTTATGGTATAGTAGAAAAATATTTTGACAACGGATGTTTTAGGATTTTAGCCAATCACCCCAAGGGGTGGCTGATCCTTTGTCCAATTAGACTATGAAGAAAAAAGTCTATAAAAGGGTTTGTAAAATAATTAAATCAATCAATCTTGCTGCACAATTCCTGCCTGCTGGATCTTCTCTCCTCCTCCTCCCTATGGCTGCGGGACACGGTGATATCCCCTAGGGCCCAGGCCTTCGGTAATAGCCTTCCTTCACCCTGCCCTGGTGGCAGGGAGGGGCCTGACAGAGCGCTGCAGGGGGCCTGGCCAGGTTGTTCCTCTACACCTCCCACATCGTGGCTTCGGCAGGAAAACCCAGGCACCCTAGCAGAAGGGTGTCATTTTGCCTCCCCCTCTCCAGAGGGAAGGTGTTGGGAAACACTGCCTGTGGGAGCCCCGCCATCCTCTTGGCCCTTGTTCTTGGCAGGTGCAGGGCGGGGGAAGGTTGCCATATTGCCTTTGTCTGGGGTCCGCCATCTTGTTTGTGTTCCTGAGGGTGAATACATTTTTGTGGGTAAAACACCCTCTCTCTTTGTATACTTTTTGTATTCATTTTGTTGTTATTGTGCATTTCTTATTCCATTGCTTTTTGCATTGAGAAAATTGTTATCTCAGCCCATAGCCTCTGCTTTTGTCCCTCCCTTACTGGAAGTTTTGGGGATAAGGGAGTGGTTTATTTGGGTTTAATTTCCTGTTGGTGTTAAACCACAACAACTTCTGTCTGTAATGCAAAGGCACACTGAAGTCAGGACTACGCTGTGGTATTGCTATGTAGATGTGTAAAAAGGAGTTGTGGTTCCAGATTGATAGTGGATTACAGGAGTTTTTTCTACCAGATTTTGAAATTAATTCTTCTAACAACAGAAACAATTTGGATATTACTTCACTTACCAGTCAAAGTAACAGTTGGCAGAAGTTTCTCTTAGGAGATTATGGAAAATTTCTGCCAAAGATTATGTTTTTCCATTGGAGAAAACTTTTCTTTTGGAGATTTCATTGAAACAACATCCTAAAAACAATGTGCATCAGAGATGACGATGATAAATATTTGCTGAAAAGTGGCTTCTAGCAATTTTATATAAATTGGCTTCACTTCTGGAAATGAAAAGGTATAGTCCAATGAACACTGAAAGAGTCAGAAATGCTCCCCTTAGTGCTTAATGCAGTTGTACAAGTACAGATGAACATCAAACTTGAGTTTAGTGAGATCCCTTTGTGATTATGAAGTCTGCTCTTGAGCTCCCTGGTGGAATGTGAAAAATGCTTTAAGTCTAGCACACCATAAAGAAAAACATAAAACAGTTGCACCTCTATTCTCTTCACCAGATGCCATTTTTGGTATTTACAGGTATATCCATGGGAAATTCAGAGATCATATCCACACTGCACAGCTGAATTTTGCTGGAGTTGGGTACCTGGTTGAAGTGATGGTAGAAAGAGGCCCTGGGACCATCATGTTTATCTAACAACCACCCCATGCATTCGCGTTGACCTGTGCTCTCCTTCCGTGCAACGCCTGGCTCACCTGGTGCCACAGACAGCCTTTCACGAGTGATGTAGCATTCTTCCCTGCAGTGAGTAATTTAAAGCAGAAAGGTGGGTCTGGTAAGGGAATTGTGAAAATACTATGCTAGCACGGAAGACTGAATGTTTAAATAACTGAACATCCTTACTGAAGAAGAATGTATAAAAAAAGCCAGAATTTCTCCCTGGCATGCTTTTCTTTGGTGGCTGTGGGAGTTCTGTAGCGCTTTCCTAGCCATGATAGTAAGAAATAGGACAACTGCATGGTGCTAAGTCACAGCTGGGAAAGTGGTTCTTCCTGTAACTCTGCTTCACCTTCTGCTGAAAAATATTCTCCCTGTTTTGCTAAGTACAAACCAACAGTATGTCTTGGAGAATGAATGGCAAATGGGAAGTCACATGGTACCTTTGTATTCATCCATTAATATCTGTCCTGTAGACCCAAATTCACACCAGTAGATTAGGTTCCTTTCTGTATTTTCCTGGGATGGTAGCAGTAAGTGCTTTGCAAAACACTTCTTATCCAGGTGTTATTACCTGGGATAAAAAGGCCTGGAGATCCTCCTCTTCCCAGTAGCACTTGCAAGCTTTGGACCTTGATTCAGTTCTTGAAGCCTACATGGAAACTGTGTTAATCCATCAGTTTAAACATTCATGCAGCTCCTTTCTGAACCTCTGTAAGCAGATTGATACTTCAGGTGAGGCCTTAAGTTTCCTCTGAAACCAGTACTGGTACTTGACTACCAGGTCTAGCAACTGCAAGTGATATTTCCTTCTGACTGAGCAAATGAGGAAATTTAGCCCATCCTATCTGATGCTAATTTGGTTATGGTGACCCACATCCTTCAATGTTTTCCAGGTTAATTGTTACAACATTCTCCAGCTGCCAACATAAAATGCAGGGGTCTGTAGAAAATTTTCATTTGAAGTGTTCTAGTTGTAGAGGATGGTGGTAAATTTCTTAAGTATAACCAAATCTGAGTCTAGTCCTAGCTATCAGGCGTTATTGGGAAACACCTCTAAAGAAATATCTTTCCTGCTTCTTCTGCAGATATATACCTTAGGAATGATGAAATAATCCATACTATAGGCTTAGGAAAGTAGGACTTTCCAAACCAACTCACCTGGACCTGACCCTGGCTTTCATACACACTGACACATTGCCTTTGGCACGAAATTCCAGACTTGTACCCTTTATTTTTCCAGTAATAAAAGTTTTGGCTTAGCAGTAATTGAGTACAGTCAGCACTCTGCAGAGTATTTTTTTCCTCACACTTGCAACCAATAGAAAGACCTAAAAATGATGCAAAGTTATAGTGCTTTGTAGGTAAATTTAGTGATAGCAGGATTCACTGCTGACCTTCTCTTTGCGCTCCTTTTGCTTAGCTGATTGCTACATCTATTTTGACTTGTAAGCAGTCTTGTGTAGGGGGTCTGAAATTGAGGCTGATTCATCTTTCATGGGTAATAGACAAGTCAAACTATACTTCTTAGTGGCCAGGCTAAAAAAGTAGATTTTGCAATGCAATGAGCAGCACAAAAAGTGAAGCACAAGATGACTCAAAGAGTCATATGCATGCCGTCTTTTAACATCAGCAGTCTAACCCCTCTAATGCAAGAAGCCCTTCCCTCTCTCCCATGTTTCTCTGGCAGCAGTTTTGAAAAGTACAACTTCAGCCTCCCCTCCCTGTGCACCACATGCTGGTGTCTCACTTAGTCCTTACTCATGCAAATTCCAACCCTCTCCCACAGCCCTCCAGCTTCAATTGCTGAGGTGCAGCAGAAGCATCCTGACAATATTTCCAACGCGTAGCCCAGAGCTTCTCCAGGTGCATTACACTCAACTGTGACCATGCCTGAATCCATAGGGAAGAGACCTCACCGAGCTGCACTCTGAATCCTGCAGATCCAACAGAGTGTGGATTCATGAGCCTGGACACAGAGCCACCAGAAATGCATTGCACCATTGCAGCAGGTGCTACATTTCTGCAGGAGGAGTATGTGTGGGCTCAGGCTGTCAGCATCTCTTTGCCAAGAAATCCATATGAGATGTGCAGCATGTTCAAGCATTTGCTCCTGTGTGAGACCCCTTATCACCCTGCTCTAAATTCTTCTTAGTTTTCCTCTCTGCCTAGGGTATGTGAGTGCATATTGGCAGTGTAGGTGTCCTAGGCTTGGTGTCAGCAGGAGCCGGAGTTTGGGCAAGATGGTCCAGGTTTGCCTTCTCTTGGGAAAGGCCAGTGAATTTTAAGATACATCCAACTGACGCAGCAACATAATTGCTTTCTGAAAAATGATCTTTAAATATGCATGTGCTGGATCTGGACCTCACCCAAAGTAGTCTGGGTAGTGCAAAAATGCTAGGTCAGCTTCTTTAATGCAAAACCGAACCAGCTCCACTGAGATCCTCATCTGGCTTTGAGGCAGCATAGCTGATGGTCCCACTGTTCCATACAGAGGAATACCATCAGTTCCCTTCTATATACCGCTCATCTGACTTCTGAAGACCCAAATACTTTAACCTGCAAAGTCTGAGTGGGTTGGCTGTAACCCTTTTGGAAAGCAAGTACCTTAGGAACTGTTGAAAACTGATTTTCTTTCTCTTTTCCACCCATTACCTTGTCTTCTAGTCAGACAGTGCCTGAAAAGAAACAGGAATGAACTTTCGATGTCTTTTTGTGTGTGTGTGTGACCCAGTGGACTGAGTTTAACAAATAAAAAATCAAATGGAAATAAATTTTAATATTTTGCAGAGTGCTTTCAGGCCACCTTCAAAGATGTACTGCTCCATCTCCTCAGACTTAGCCAACAGCATGCTTCATTTACGTTCTTTAGAGTTACAACTTGGGCATTACTCCCCATTTCATTGGCAAAGCTGAAATAGTGATGCAACTCAAATCGAGGCACCTGTTTTAAACAACAGTGCTGCAACACAGCATCTCTGCAATAAAAAGGTTGCAATTAATTAAGGAGGTAATTTCTCCTTTGAGGGAGGAACACAGCCAACAGAGGTTTAGGACCTGGAATTGGCTTGCAGCACAGCCAGCTCTAACAACTTCACTGTTGCTCTCTGTAAAGACCTGACTATTTAGGAAACTGGCTCCTTTCTGAACCTCCTGGCTCTGTCAAGCATGTGACATTCGGGAGTTTCTAAACTCTTGTAGTTTCATAAGTCTTTCTCAATCACTTGAATTCCAAAGATCCTAAAACCTGTGGCTGTCTCCATCTTACCCTTGTCTCCTCACCCTTTTAAGGTGAGAAGTCATATATATCCACCTCCACTCGAGGCCACGTCTGGATGCCCTTGGCCCACCTTAAAATCATTTGCATGTAACCACTGATCTCTTGTGGCTTTCCAAACTCACTATTCAGGTTAGCAAATCACTTGCATGTAGCCACTGATCTCTTGTTACTTTCCAAACTCACCAGTCAGGTCAGCAACAAAACTTACAAAGACAGTACAACCAGTAACGCGCAATAAAAATAGCAACGTGAAGCACTTCTTTTATTCGATGCATGCTGCTGCATGCTGGGGAGAAATCATTGGAAAAATGGCCTGCACCAAAGTGTTTGCTTCTACCTTATCTTCTTCTGAAAATTTCTTCAAAATTTGAATCTGGGTGTCAGTAGAACACTTTTCTAAACTGCAAGGTAATCTGTAATGCATCTTGGCCTTGAGCAGCAAACTTGAGAGTTTGTCTATATTACGGATTTTGAAGACAAAATTAAAATTGTCACTCATTGCTTTATCCTCAGTGTTATGTTTCTGCAGCTCTTGTCTGAAGCTACAAAGATGGTTAGTATCCAGCTTCAGTTATTTCACTGTCAGGAGCTAAGCTTACCATGTTCCTTGCATAAACTATACACTCTGTACACATATGACTGAACTTTTTTGACCTTTCAAAGACCTGCATTTTCTCCATTTTTGGAGTGAGTCAGGGCAGGATCTGTGCATTTTTTAAACACATTTCTTAAAACTGTAGAATGAAGTTCTCCTTCTAGTTGCATTCACAAAATAAAACGTGGAATTAATAAAAGTGAAGCGACAGAAGGGATTGTAACACTTGGTTAGCCTTTTTTTTAATCCCGAAATTGTCATCTAGGAAAAAAATTTGTCTTTTCTTGGTCAGTAGCACAGGATTTATAAGAAAAGAATCCAAAGCTATCCTATGACTGTGATTCACTTTCCTGAGACTATTTACCACAAAACCTGTAAATGATGCAATAGGCTGTGACTGCTAGTCAAAGGTTCATCATAGAGTCCACTAAGTAATTTATACTCCCAGGGCTGCATTTTAGAGTAAATGGAAGCAAGAAACCGTGAGGAACATGCTGTTGGGAAGGGAAAAACAAAAAGAAAGCAAAAGGAGTAGTTAATGAGTGTTGGTAAGTTGACCACGCATCTCAAGTGTGCATAAAGCATCTGGGGAGGCGGGCAGGGGAGGAACCTTTTCGGGTAGAAACCCAGTAAGTTTTTTGACATGAGAAAGACCCCTCCACTTATCAGAATCTGACAAAAGTACTAAAAATGTCTACAGCTGGAAGGTGAAGAATGATAGTGGCCATTAATTGACAGAGGTACACACAGGCTGCATGGAGCTGGGCTCTGCACTGAGCTGCTTTGAGCAGCGGTGGGAGATTCTGAACACAGTTTGTCAGTGGCAGAATATCAAAACACAGACAGCTCAGGGTAGGACTGCTCATAAACTATACTTCTTACTGAGGACTAGACTTTAAAAGAATGGTTAACTATAGAGCCCAGCAATAGCCGGGACCTGGGGAAAGATTTAATGAAGTAAGAGTAAAATAGGCAAGGAAAGGCAGGGGGAAACAGCAACTAGCATTTTAAGAAGACCTTGCTTAAATCCTTTGCAGCATACACAGGGCAGAGGTATTGTGCTAAGCTGCCTGCATAGAGTGCCATACCAAGACTGTGCAGCTAACAGGGAGTGATGCTGAGATTTTAAATAAGCAGCATCAGCACAGTCCCTTGTGTGATGAGGGGATATTTAATGTAAAGGACCATTATTGCAGCACAAGTGTCCTCTCCCTCTGCAGCACAGTATTATCTGGAGGATTCCTGATGATAGTCTCACATTTGCTCTGTTGGTTTCCATTATGAAAAACCACAAAGGAAAAGCTATGTAGCAAACTGCTTCGGCTTGCCATTTGCTGAAACGAATGCAGATCTCTCTGCATGCACAGGGACCACCTCTGCAGTAAAAAAAAAAAATACATAAACATTCCTGCAGCTTACTAAGAAATCCCCCTGAAGTCAAACAGGAGGTTCCCAGAACTTCAGATGGCAGGCATTGCCTCTCCACAATTGTGACTGTAAAGAAAAGAGAAGTTTTGATACCCTTCATCAACACAATGTGATCAACAAGGATGCAACAAGCAACAGTTTATTTGTAGAAAAATCCTTTAAAATTTACTACATTGTAAGATTAGGGAAAAAATAGTCTTAATATATATACATACAATATATATAAACAAACACATATCGCACCATGAAAATTACATGCTTTTTATAACAGAGAATGGGTCATATTCCCTCATATCAATTTTAAAGTTATCACTGCAAGAAACCTTGCTTCCTTTTTTTTTTATCCCCATCAAAGTTTTCAAGTACAGGAAGTAAGTAATGCAGGATCTAATAGTAGAAAACCTTTGTTATACACAAATTACAACTGACAGCTAGACAATATTATTCTGCAGTATTCAACACTTGTGGTTTTTGAACTCTATAATGATATGAACTTTTACCTGAGGTGCATGGAAATAACGAAGCATGATAATTGGCAAGTTTAAGAGATTTTCACATTATGATTTGACTGTAATTGAAGTTGATTAGGTATCACATGTCTATATGTATAGTACTGGCACAAGAATGCTCTGCATGAGTCATCACCAATGTCTTAGAAGTGCAGGAAAAATTAACAGGCAAGCACCACTTGCAATGATAAGCATGCAGACAATTTAAGTGAAACAGAGGTAGCATGTTCTTTAAACTCCAGCAGGGTCATTCAAATGAACTGCACTCTCCCTTCTGCAAAAGGCACTCACTTTTTCAGCTAAAAACAATGCGCTTAAATTTGGTCATATTGACCACAAATGGTGGATTTCTCTCCTTACAAATATAAAAAAATGTTAAGCAGAGGACACAGTGGAAGGGAAAAAAACAAATGTAAGAAACACACATAAAAGGTACTATGTGCTATTCCTCTCCCTACCTTTTATGGGGAGAATTATATAAAACAGTTGCAGTACATAATCCAAAAGTTAAGACTTTCCAGTTGAAATGGCAGTATTAAGCAGCACATTCTCTATCAGAAATAGTTTTAAACCACCAGAAGTACAGCAGTCTTTTTAATAAAGAGCAACAATTCACAGTTAGGAGTAGAAAGTTTATGAACAAAAAAGGTGGTGCCAGAGAAGGATCCTTTGATCCAAAATCTCGTAAATTAGTATGCACTGTAACTTTTATGCAGTATCTTTTATCCTTTCTGCGCTTTGAAAGGATGCCCATGCAAAACACCTCCTCTTACCGTGACACTACAGAACTAATCGAGTTATAAGATGTGCCACTGTTGCAACTGGAAGCATAAGCCTCTTGACCATTAGCATCTAAATTTATTTTGAATACAGAAGATGCCTTCAGTAAGAAATCTGCTGCATCTCTGCGACCTAATTCCCTCAGTTTAGACATTAGTATGCCTACAGTGCTGTCAGGTGCATTACTCCATTCCTGCAGAAGGGCATGGACTGGGCTTGAGAGAAAGTAATTTTGTGTTCCATTATTTGTATTGTACTTTGCAACAAGATCAGGGAGGCCCAGGTTCATGGCCAGAAGGCACCAATCTTTGCCCATTGGATCAGGTGGATCCAAAAGTCGGCTTAGTTTTCTCCTGGTGAGTAGATTCAGATCAGAAACATGGATATCCATTCCTAGGCTTCCCTGGGAGTAAACATCGAGACACCCAAAACAAAGTATACTGCTAAAGCTCTCTTTATATCCCCCCATAGTGTTAGTTAATGATGTCTCCTTTTGACTCTGTGCACGGAAAAAGTCTCTAGGCTGGTAGACCATTACTGGCTCATGATGTTCCCTCAGCTGCTGAGGACTAAGGTAATATTTCCCAGTCAGAAGACCTGGTAAGGTTGTGGCTATTAAGTTATCAATGGTGCTGCACACAGAATCCAGAAGTAAACAGCACTTGATCTTCTCTGTTTCCAGTCCTCTAACTTGAACCTCTATACCCTGCCCATGGTTGACCAGCAGCACTAAAAGCTCAGCTCCACGATTCATAATCTTTGATCCGTTTACCCACAAACGTATATCAGCATCCCCCTCTGTGCTCTGCTGATGAATCCACCTGCAGAGATTCACCTGAACTTTATGAAAAATTCCACAAGGAAATGGGGTAAGATGTTCCACAGGAACTATTCGAACACCACCATAAATCAGCACTTCATCCTCCTCATCTGTCCAAGACCTGTGGAGATTGTCAGTCTTTATGAGAGCAGGAATATCCACCATTGCTCCACTGCTAAGGTCCCTTGCACAAATATCCATGGCATCCAAAATCTGTATCAGTTCTTCCACGTCACTATCTGTCACCAGACGCTGGATGTCCTCTATAGTGTACCGACCTCTATAGTGATGGAGGGCTTTTGGGTTCTCCACTGACAGGATTTTTCCAAGAACATTAGAACAGAGCCAGCGAGGATCCAGAAGCACAACATCTTGGACAGTTTCACTCTGCATAATGTTAATCTGTTTATAAATATGAAAGTTACTGTTTATATCCTGTGAAGTACAAAATAATAGCCGAAGTTCTTGCCTTCCTAACAGACTGACCCCATAACTTGATTAACACTGCTCACAGGAAAAAGCAAACAGTGCATTTAAATATATGGCAAGTACTCAGAACAAAAACCAGATCTTGCTGTTGTTTTCCACTAGTAATGAAACCATTAGAGCCTAACAGCTGGAAAGCCTAGTCATGCCTTGCAAGCTGTTTATGCAAAGCTGTTATCCTACTATTCAATTTCTAATGGACACATATAAATCTCTCATATGCAGTGAACACTTCATTGAAGGTGATAACATAGTGATCCTTTCTGGGTATTTTATATTCTTACAACTGTAGCAATAAACTAATTATTCCTGTCTCAAAGAGGTTATGTTGAACAAAATAGAAGCCACAAGACATAATGATAACAGAAAGCGTTAATAAGCAGTCTCTACTTATGTCTTAAGAGGAAGAGAAAAAAACCAAACAACTTTAGACATCTGCTTAAACTCATAAAGCAATATTCTACCAGAACAATATCTTGCAAACAAAGAGATGGAATTTACATAAAAATACTTACTTCTCCTATGCTATGCAACTGCTGTGCAATATGCCGTAGGTCATTTTCGTTTGCTAGGGGATTAAGGTGTTCCTGTACATCATAAACAAACTGCTGCAAGGACATCAGCTGGTTGGGTCCATTAATTTTTCTCCATGAAGGCAGTGTGGAGATTATTTTTTCACACAGGTGAGTCATAGGTGGGCAAGTCTTAGAAAAGCACAGAAAACATCCATTTGAGAATAGTGTACTATTTTTTTTTAATGGAGGTCTAATGGATCTAAAGAGTTCCTTTGTGCTAGACCCTTAGTCTTTCATCTGGCATTCTCTTGCCATAAAGTCTATCTACCTTTCCTTAAAAAAGTGAATTGCAGAAACCAGTTTTTCACTGAAATAAGCAAATTTTCCAAATATCACCATGAGTTGCCCTCATAGATCTGTAAATTAATGTTTATTTCTTAAATTATCAGGATTTATTTAGAATCTGTGCTCATCAATATCTGTACAGTACCAATTTACTTAAAAGATGAGACGGAGGAGTACTAAATAAGAAGCAAAAATGGTACTTTGATGTATTGATTGCCTTAGACATGATGCCTTCTTCCCACATTCTCAAGCCACAGCCTCCACTTCTTATGCAGTAAACCCATTCAGATTTCAAGCTAGTGACCATAGCTAAAATAAAGTTTTCATAGAGAAGAAAAGCTTATAAAATCAAGAGACCATCAGGAATGTAAAATAGGCTGAATTTTGCATAAATCCAAGTATTTTCCTCAACCCACAGAATTAACTCAGTAATACATACACTCTTAATCAATTACAAAAAAATGCATTTCCAAAGTAGCTGCAGAAAATCTTGTTGGTGTGTAACATAATATTAATCCATTTAGCACAGGCTACAAAACTTTCTTAGTTCTTAGTATGGAAGGCTCCATGGATTCATGGTGATAATATCAAACCATGGCTACACTTTACCTTTAGTCTCACATGCATATACCTACACATACAGATACAACTGAAGCAGTATTTTTCAATTTAAAAATGCAGTCAAAAGTTAATACAGATTCAGTTTACATATCTATATTTGGAATTGTCTTTCTAACAGCTGAGAAAACTGTTCTAGTCTGGTGGGTTTTTAATGAAAAACTTACTTTCTTGAAATATATTTATTATATGTTTCTCTGTTTCTCTATAATACTATGCTGGAATCCAATAGCTGCCAATCAAAAAAGAAAATTATGACTTTGAACTGAAATCTCAAATTGTTTCCTTTCAACAGAGAGTATTTTGGTCACCTGGTCAAAACAGCTACTATTTTCTAAATACTGACTGAATCTTTGATTTCAAGGGTTTGTTTATCACAAGACCTGTCAAGTATGCTGATAGAAAATTGGAACAACAGTGGTTTCTGTATGCTTCATTGTTCCAAGTTTGAAATTTACAGAAGATTATTACACAAGATGTTCACATTTTGGCTGATCCAACCCATACCATAGGGCACTACTTACAGAAATTATCTGGCTTCTTGTTTCTTGCAAATGATTTCGAAGAAGCTTCATATCTTTAGACCCAGATGCTCCAGCATCCAGGACAAATAACTTTTCTGAAATTTGCAAATCATTTCCAAATCTAAAAGAAAAAAATTCTTACTAACTTAGCCCCAAATCCAGTTTATTTCTTAATACAATTGTACTTCAGTCTTTTCAATTGATTAAGATACTGCCCCTCCTGCCTTCCTCCCCCCTCCCCCCCCCCCACTGTGCTGGAATTCCTACATCTGTTTCTTGTACAACCCAGAAAAGTGTCTATACTCACAGGTTTGGATGGTTTCTCACACCCAGTGTTCCCACTTAAATGCTCTGCATTTTCCACTCTGCATATAAGGTATTGTTACTTTAAACAATAGTATGTTCATGAAAAATTCCCTATTTCCATCTACCATTAGCAAATGCTCCAGACATTTGCTGAAGAATTCTAGAAGTTTCCCTAACCTCTCGATACCTCTTGGATGACCTTGTCACCTTGTGTGACTCCATAAAGTCCAGCTTTTTGCAAACCATGTAGGGTTTGTAGAGTACTTCCAGGCCTCATTTAAGTTTTTTTCATACCTATCCTACATCAGTTCAGAGCTAAGGGTAGTTCTCTGATAAAGTTTCCTCTTTTGCATCCAGAGTTTTTAGCTGCAAACTGTCTACTTTTCTGAGACCAGGGCAAAACCTGAGCACCAAGATGTTAGATGGAAAGCTGGAATGGGTCTTTGGATGTAGCCCAGTGTTTACAGGGTGAGACTGCCTATGCTACAATTAATTTTGACACCACTGGGCTCATTTTAGCTCAGGGCAGCTTACTCACTGTACTATTGGTGTATGTTTCAATTTTAGCACAATATAGGCTTCCTGAAGTTATTCAAAATACCATAATATCATAAAGCCGTATGAAAACCTTTTACATATTCCAATGCATTTTAGTATTTTTTCTTTCCAATTAGCATGTTTAAGTGCTATGTATAAATATACTTCCCACTTACCTGTTCCTAATTTCCTTCAACAAGGAGATGTCTTTGTCATACCAGAACTCTCCCCCAACAGGCCGAGGCAGATTCACTATGTCAGCATGTGTGGCAACCAAAACAACACGCAGGGGACTCTTCAGCTTCCCACCAAATGCTAGAAGAGAAGCAAGAGGACTCCCTCACTATGAGGCATGCCTACGGAGATGGCTGATACTGAGCCAGGAAAGCAGAAATGCATTTTACATTTTTCATACCAATCACTTTTGTAGTGATTTACCAACTCTAAGCATAGCCATTAACAGTGTAGCTGCCGGTGCTCTGGCAGTTATCTGCTTATAGGACTGTCTATATAAGGCCCAATTTTAATAGCTAGACTACTTGAATAACATCAGATACATTTATATTGTGGTACTTTATTGGTTTAATAAAAACAATAATCAATAGCACTAATGATATTGCTACTAACTACAAACTATGACAGCATGAGGAAAAAATAATTAGAAACAACAGCTTCTTGAAAGGGTTTTGCATAATCTTTGGATGGTCCTTTATACTACAGGTGCAGAAAAGAGGATTGTAAGAACACAAAATGTCTACAATATTCATATGTTGATATGAATGCTATTTTGCAGTACTTACACAAACAATGACCTCTCACTTAAGTGAGAGTTAAGTAGGAAAGCCTGGCAGAAACCATGAAAAAGAATGAGAAAGAAAGAAAGATACAAATGGCATGAATGAGGTGACAGTACGGAACACAGAGTTTTCAATCTTTTCTTAAACTCATATTCCAGAAAAGGAAAGACATCATTAGACTAATTTTAAGAGCCAGTACACCTAATCCTGCTCTTCTAGCCTTAAAAAATCTTCACATGTGAGAAATATGCTTACAACACTGCTCCGTTCTCATCAACTAAGAGCTCACACAATCTTTTAATTCATAAAAAGCCACAATTCCCCAAATCTCTGCATAGCAAGTGTTTTGTAATTATCTTATTTTTTTTAAGTGAAGTAGCTGAATAATGCTGATAATCAGATAAGCAAGAAGAAAAAATTAACTGAGATTTCTGACTCTGTTGAACCAAGAACTATGTTTCCTTGCTAGAGTGAGGAGCTGTGAAAAGCTTTCAGCAATTGCAAATTAGCTGTATTTGCAGCTTTGATACCTTTTTGCAAATTTCTGAGCTTTAACTTTCACAGGTAATTTATTGTTGGTTAGATCCAAATGCTGATATTAGTAACCTTGTAATTTAATCTAAAATAGAAAATAAAAGCATGCCGATGCCTGAACTGAAAACCAAGGGTTGGCCTTGGCTCATTGTGTGCCTGAGATAATGCGTACAGAAACAAGCAGAACACAGAAAGAGAGACAAAACAACTCTTTGCACAATGTTAAGTATTTAATACATTTGTCTGGTGAATCTCTAGCGTTGTTACAAATGTCCTTTAGTGCTGAGTTAGATCCACTGGCTGGAATAATCTTTCAGATCATGGAACCAAGACATGTGTCAGAAGTGTGTTAGTCCAAGAAACTGTCACAGTCTGCAGACCAATACTCAGATACAAATGCAAACAAGTTACAAGTTACTGTATATACACCTGAATTACCAGACCTTTTAAGAAAAATGTTACTAAATGTTAATTTGTTTGCCCGCCAAGTAACTTTCAGTAAGCCTGAATATAAAACAAGTAAAATTACTTAAAACCGGTGCAAAATTGAAGAATATGTGAAATTTACAAGAAATATTGATTTCTGTGCATCAGCACCAGAAAGTTATCATATTTGAAGTCCAAATACAACTCTAGTTAAACACATGAAAGTTGCACATACTGAAGGGTAATGCTGTTTCATAATACTGTTCCTGTTCTGTTGTCACTGACAAGACTAATTTATGCTGAAAACACTGCTAATTGGGGGCTAGATATAAGAGGAATTTAAGCAGTGTGTCTAAACTTTTGGTTTTTTTTTTTTTTGTGTTTTGAATGGTTCCAGCCCTCTCTTGGCAGCTTATCTGACATAAAACTTCATCTGCCATGTACAAATGTAAATCCCCAGTGCCACAAGATATTCACTGTACTTTGTGACCCTTTTTAATTGAACTAAGTGGTGTATGCAACTCTTCCAGCTTCTTCCACAGTTAAATTCCCTTTTTCCAAGAAACCTTATGTAAAGTTTGTTTGAATACGTGGGGATGAAGACACCCAACACAGACGATGTACACAGTTGCACAGAAGCTTTATTCTACAGACCTCAATACTTCATTAACAGGCAGAGGAACATACCTATTGGCTCCTCAACTGGGACCAATGATTTCAGGAAATTGAGCCAAAAGGTCACTTGGTTTAATTGGATTTCATAAGGCTCCTCAAGACTAAAAAGCACTATGTGAATTGCAGTGTGATCATTGGCAGCAAAATAATCGTAACAGCAGAAGTACACAGGGTTCCCAGAGAATTCCCAGATGCTGAAATCACCAACTCCTGAAAAACAGACAAACAGATGAAGAGATCACACTTCACCAGTAAGCATGAAACATCTGGCCATGGAAAGACAAACAAAACAGTTAATCTGATTTAAACTTTTGCAAAGATAAACTGTATGCATGTGAGAAAGCAAGACTGAAAATGCAATCATGATCAAAGGGAACAAGTTTCAGTCAGTTTCAGAGGCTTAGCAGTTGGACCCTCAAAATCTGCTCCTCTCTCACATTCCTTCTCTAGGACATTTAGCTGGATGCCATATGTAAGCAACTGTGTTAAATGCATGCAGTCTTATGCAATTACATTGAGCTTTGCCTTGAACAACAGCAGCAGATCTTGTAATTGCCTTGAAAATTAAAAATAATGGCTCCCATTCTTTTCCTGTTCACCTCAAAAAAGCTTAATATTTTTATTAATTTTTCTTCTTAACGTGCCACCACTAATTTTAGAAACTGCTGAAGCACATTCTCAAAGAAGCCACTTTGCTTTGCCGAATTTTACTATTCGCATTGTGTTGGTAAATCAGGGCTGAACAATCGCCATGGTAAGGATTCCAAGAGCTCCATGCTTCTTTTTGCCACCTCCTTTAGCTTTGGGTGAGAAAAGTGTTAGTATGCTGCAGTTCCCAGATGCACCATCTGATTAGGGTGACTGATGTCTGCCACACTTGTACTGCCTCTGATTAAACAGATTGTGATTAAGATGCACCTCAAAATTCTAGAAGGAGAGAAGTCAGAAAACTCCAACCTGCTGTTATGAGTACAGATATTCAGAGGTCACCTGTGTGTACACTTTATTCTGTATCAAGACAGCACAGAGAAAGAAAAGAAAGTCCTTCTGAGAGTCCGTGGCACAACTCTGTTTCACTGCAAAATTTGACTGGGTTTCAAATTATACTGAAGGAAGAAATTAGCCTGCACAAAGAACAAGCTTTAGCTACTTGGCAAACTCTTCAGCATCTAGGATAATTGTTCTGTCATTTCATTTCATTACTGTGCACTCATAAGCAGGTTTCTGTCTCCAAAATAAACTCTTGATTAATACTAACTCAGCTTCAAAATTGCAGCTGCTAAGGCACGCAAAACATTTTCCTTATGAAGAAGAGATTTGACCACCTATATAAATGATGGTTAGTATGGCTGGTGGAGTATAAGCACCACTTGTGTGATCTCAGAGTCAAAAGCCATGTGTGTACTTACAACACCTTCTGTGATTGACCCCTCTTACTGCTAACTGGCTTCAACTGCAGAGCAGTTAGCTTCCTTGCAAAAAAAGAAATGAAATCAGAAGCTCCACTCACAATAACTGATGAGCTCCAGGGCTCACCAAATATGCTCCAGCCATGTCATGGGGTGAAAACAGTATGTCCTTTGCATAGCTGGGAATATAGTTAAATGGTGAGGACTAAATGGGCCAGACTAAATCTGATAAAATCTCCAGATGACATATAGTATAAGTGAAGAAGCCTTCATACTAGTAGTATGGTTGGCTACTTTGCCAACCTGCTCCTGTCATACCAATCCCTCTTTTCTACTCTTCTACTTACCTCAAAAAAGTTTCTACGTAATACTATAAAGATGTGACATGAGTGATTAAAATGTATATTACAGCAGCTACAGAACTTCAGGCAGATTTACTTTCTCCTTAAACAAATTATATCCCACCAGCATTGAATTGTCAAACACAGTCACTACTATACCAAGTCAGACTTTTCCCCCCATTTTTATTTTAAAAAACAAGTAAAATGGCATTAACTCTCCTGCAGCACTAAAGCATCCCAGCCCAGGGCTCTTCTTACCATGCAAGCAGGCATTCTGGATGTCAATGGCCTTGGTGGACTGGTCATCAGAAGAGAAGTGAGAATGATGAGCAGGTGATACGAAAGTTTCTAACATGCCTTTGGTCAGGCCTGGCTCAAACATCATACTACGGCTTCTCACACTGACATTTTCACAACCGGGATAAAGATTCGTAATACTTACTGAAACTGGGTCAGGGAAAGGAAAATGAGATTACAAACCATGTGAAAATCACAACCAGATCACTTCAAAACAAGTATGCAAGCCATAAAAGCAGATTAAAAAACCCAAAGTGCTCTTCAAAGAAAGGAGATGTCTATGAAGCTGTGGGCATACACAACTACATCCTTATTCTGAATGATTAAAAGGAAAATATTAGAATGATCCTATAAAGCACTTATGTCCATTAACAGATATACCTCTGAGTGGGAAGCATAGAGAAAGACTGAATTTTATGGGTATGAAAGGTTTCAATAATTAAAGTTCTATGTTGCAAAGCTATATTGCCTTTTTTTTTTTTTTTTTTAGCTAAGGGCTACAATTTCATTGCATGACCTATTATTATTGGCATGGAAATGTCACATATTCATATTATTGATTCCTGTAAAAGTATCAGAAAGTATCACTGTGTAACAAGTGTCTCTGGGGTGGTGGGGGAGAAAAGCAGACCCTTAACCAAAACTATTTTACTAATAAGCAATTTTTAAATTTCATGTTTATTCAGATTCCCAGAGTGCAAATGAGAAACAAAAGGGCTTTTAAACTGACTTGCACCATCTAGTGGATAAAAATTTCGTTCCTCCACTAGTTAGCAAATTCTAATATTTGGGTTTTACAATACAAAGATATTACCTGTTAGCTGTAAAATTATAGTTTCATGTTTGATCTCCTAATGTAATATTTTAAATCTTTGGGCTCTTGTAAATAAATATTTGGTAAATTCGCACACCTATTTTTACAGAATTTAAACAAACACATAAACAAACAAATCATGTCATCAAGTATAGATCAAATTGCGCTGATTTAAATATTTTTCTGATTATGTCACTCAACCCATAACATAATTTACATGCTATATAATGATTTACATCCCAAAAGAACATATACTGAAAGAAGCAAAAACCAAACCTCCAAATGTTAAAATAACACCATAGTAGCTTTGTATGTATAGGACTGCACAACTTTCTGGCTTTATATCTCGGTAAGCTCTTTTCAAGGGCATGCTTCAAATTCATCTTTATTTCTACACTGATTTGCCTATGTGACTGGCAGTCTTTCTGATTTTATGATGGTGTGAGCACATAACACCTCTCCTTTGGTTCTGTTACAAACTATCACAAAAAAATCTTTTTCAGTCAAAACCTTCCTGTACTGCCTCCAGGAACTTATATTCCCTGAGTGACTTATCCCCCTTTGTATGACACAATAAATTAAGATAAATAAATCAAGAACTTTTAATTGGTTAATTTAATCAAGTTCTTCTTTCTGTTATCACAGATGTGAGGCCCTTGTGTTAAGTAAACATCAAATGCAATAACAATCTCTGTGGCATGGATCTTGCCTTGCCAAGCCACTCTTTGAATGCTCTAGAGCTTCCTCAGGTGAGTAGAGAGAAAGCAGAGATCAAAACTACTACTAGCACTGTTCTAACATTACATAAAAATTATGAACAAAATCCAAACCTGCAAGTATTATCCAAAAGGCTTTTTTTTTTAAAAAAGGCAAGCCTGGCCCCATCTAAAACTTACAGAGTAACACGACTTCTAAACATCAATTTAAACTTGAGCTCCTCAACATGCTTAGCTTGTGTACATTGTGTAGGCTCCCAGCATTAGAAAAGGGACCTGGACAAACAGTTCACTGGTCTTTCCACTGTACCCCTGTGGGTCCTTCCAAAAGTGGGCACATGCTCAGGTGTAAACCTAGCTAGTTTCTCCACACCTTGTAGCTCTTCCCACTTTGCACACGCCAACTGGTTCTACATGAGCAATCTATTCCCTAATATTTGCAAATATTTACTTCAGTTTAGAAAGCTTTCATTTATTTTCACCGTGTTTGGAGACAATTTTAGACACCTCTAACTGGGCTAATTCATCCTGTACCTTAAGGAAAAGCACTCCAAGGCATCAGAAGCAGCTCTGAATCCTGCTATTACTTCAAAATCACATAAAGATGCAGCAACTGTTTCAATTTTGCAGTTCCTCCAGCAAAAAAGAAGCTATTAATGACACTGATGTTTGCAGCCTAGGACTTTTTGTGAAAAATAAAAAGCAGTGTTTACAAGTCCTGTCCTCCACTCTGCAAGTTCACTTATGCAGCGTGTAAGCAAACAAAACCTTAACTACTCATATATTCTTCACACGTGCTGGTCCTCTTCTTCTACTTTAGGTACAAGCCTATGCACAGAGAAATCAATCCCTCTCCCCTTTTCTTTTGTTTCTTACATGCTAAGGCTGTCCTGTCTTTTGCAGTGCAGCCAACAGCTTTTTCTTAGGAGCTTAGAGATTAAGAGGAAAATCTTTTCTCATATGAACATTATGGCTCAAAACCATACCTGAAGGTTTGGAAGACAAAGGGGATGGGGGGAATCTGCTGGAGTTTGTGGAGGAGAGCCTAGGCCTACGTCTTCGGAAAAAGCTTCGTAACAGGCCACACTTCAGAGACTCCACAAGGGTGGTTTTCCCAGCACCAGAGTGTCCAAACAACTTCAGTTTGATCCGGGGCTGTGGATTCTGTGTGTGCCTCAGCTGCTGGATAAAAAGCCCCCGGTGCGTATCCTAAAATTCAACATGAAGAAGAAATCACAACATGTGGCAGGGAACGTCTGCCTCCCAACACATTCAGCATGGGGTTTAGATACACTTTCTTGCCAGACTGGTGTTCATCATGCAAGCCATCAGTTACTGGACTGGCAGACAGGATGGTTTTGTGCTCACTCTCAGGAGCCACCTTGGTATTTCATGAAAACTGCACATCTTCAGGCTCAACATCAGTGATGGAATCAGAATGGAATTCTTCTGACCCCCAGTGGAGAGGGCAAAGGCATCAAAACTAGCCTCTTTCAGTACCCATTCTCCTAACCCAGCAGTCTCAGAAGGTTAATCAATATACGCTTACAGAGTATACATGCAGCACTGAAGAATTTTGCTGTGACACCTATCACCTGAGCAATACAACAATTCAGTGTGCATTTCTTCTCTTCTTTACATAAACTTTTTCTGTGCTTCTCATGGTTGGGTGAATTTTAAGGAAACAAGGAGAAAGCAGAAAAGTGGGAGAGCAAAGTAACTAGTTGATTCATCTTCCCTTTCTTCATTTCCCCGTTTGGAGCTGAGAGAGAGGCTCTGTTGTTCTGCATTTGCACCTAATTTACACATAGGATGAGCCCCCCGAATTATAAGCATGCAGCAACTGAGCTGAGAAGTTTGACAGAAACAGCTGTGCATACAATTTAGTTCCTTCCTCACCAGCAAGCATTTATTTAGTAACACTTCACTGTTACAGCTAATACTGAATCCTCCACAAGAGCCACTATGATAGTAGGTTCTTCATCTGTCTGTATTAGAGGCAAAATACTTCACAAGCACCAAAAATAAGTGTAAGGTATGTTCTGTACTAGATTATACTGACCATTTTAAGTAGTACTAGAATACTTTCAGTGGTTAGATAAAATTTTAAAATTTCAATTGATCAGATTCTCTGTCACAAAGTATAGTCTAATGAAGTTTATGATCACCATGCATTTTCCCCACATATATAGAGACAGACCTTCAGCAATGTATATTCCACTATCAAGAAGTGAACTACAGTTTACTAATATTTCTTTCAAAATACATCTATCTGACCTTCTTCTTCTGTTCTAGGTCAATTTGTATTATTTTCATATTTACATCATGACTGAATCACAAATTTACCTGCTTGCATGCAGACACAAGAGATAAGAGTTTGGTGTGGGGATGTAACTATGCAAAATGGAGCCTATTATGACAAACATTTACAAAAGCTGTCATTGCAAAGGATGTCTGAACTTTACGCTTTCTCACATCTTCACACATATGTAGTTTACAATCCTGTTGGCAGGCCTAAAGGACATGATTCTACTTCCACCTTGGCAATACATGGTGTGCACCATCTTCTACTAGCAACAGAAATGGTAATTTATTTCAGTTTCTCCAATCATAGACTCAACATTATAATTGTAACAGGATTAGTTTAATTGGTCTGGCTCTTGCCTGTAATCTCCAGGCAAGTAGCCACTCAACCTTCCCAGCATGAGTGATGCTGCCTATCTGACTAATCAGTCTGTATCAAATGTGTCAGACACACCGCCTCACAAGCCCAGGTCAGCTTTTTGTTCTAGTTGGCAAGACATTTGGATATACTGAAACTGCAGAATTAAAAGATGACATTGAGAACTTATGCAACTTTTCCATACGGTATTAACATTTTCATAAGGGGCACAAACCCCCCATCCTTCGTAACCTTAATCTATGTGAAATGGTGATGGTGAGGAAATAAGTCATCTTGGGGGATGTGCTAATTCTTAATAGGTTTTTTTTAAATAAACACCTTAGATGCTTTGCTAGGCACTGTCAGAGACTGATAGATATAAATCAGTGGTGCAGACTAGCTTAGCCAGCTTCTTTAATATGTACATATTTGCTTTAATTGCTGGCATAATTTAAAATTAAAAATATAAAAAGGAAAAAGAAAAAAAAGACACCATTGCAGTAAGGAATTTTGCAACAGCTTTTAGAATAGCTTTGATGAAAACCACAGTTAAAATTCATGCATTCCCAACCTTTTTAAGTCTTGCAAGCAGACTGGCTACATGCTCATGCTGCTCTGCTCTGGCGAGATCTTCTGCTGTTTTCCCATCCTGTTAAAACACAAATTATTAGCAGCAGTTCCTTCCTTTTTCTTTTACAGATGGGCATCTGGATGCCACTGTAGCAAGATACTTTGAATTCAGAGTCTGAGAGCAAAATCAACACTCCTCCCCCTGAATTCAATTTCTCTTCTCACCAATTAGAGGATGATAGTGATTTCTAGATATTGTCCACTGAATAGATTTAAAAGTTCACAAAGAAGGGACACATCAGCATATTGACTCACATGAATAGCAAGTGAGTGGTTATTTACCAATGGATAAAGACTGACAGTGGCATATCAGCCACTGGAGGATTCCAGAAAGCAAGAAATTTTTAAGGGATGCCGTTTAAATTGCATCAGCGAGTTAAAAAGGAGAAGCAAAGCTGCCTTCAGCATTATGGTCTTGTCATTTAGTTATCTATGTTTTACAGATCAGCAGTTTAATATTAAAAACACTAAAAGAAAAATTGCCCACTACTTTGACTCTTACAGCTACATTATGCTATTGTGTTGCTTTAAATTTTGGTAAGAGGTAACTAATTAAGGAGTACTTAGCTTATTTCACTATCTCAGATAAGAGAATTAGAAAATACATCCACAAGCAAAATAGCAAGTTATTTTCCTATTCAAGCTTTCCTGAAAAGTACAGAGTATCTACACACTGGTATAGTAATATGTAAGCAAAACTGACATATGAAAAGGGCTTGGTTACAGGATCCATGAAAGCGTATTTTACACCTACTGGTAATATTTCATCAAAATTGCTGACTGGCTCCCTGTGTTGCAGATCAGAAAGCCTGCAAGAGCTGATCCTGAGTTCAAGTGGCATTTGCAAGTATCTACATCCAAAATTTTTACTCTATCTGACAATTTTAAAGTTGGTTTAGAAACTTCCATGAGGAGAATCCAACAACATGGTGCCAGTTAGCATGTAAGCACAACAGATTTTTTGGGGCAATTTTCAAACATTTGAAATGATTGTATACTCCAGGAGTGGAAGGTTTTCTAAGGTCACTTAACACCATCCATGCAATCAAATTAAAAATCAAACTAGTCAAAAAATGGGCTTTATCCCAGAAAGGAAGCAAGGACTTCATAATACAGCCCAGTTACTTAATGGGGTTGGAAAAGTTAGCTCCTCAGAAATGCCCAGTGAAAGAAGAAAAAGGCTATTAATTCTACTGCACTGGCTCAGAAAGAGCTGTTAATAAAGTTTTCAGAACAGTTTAATATCCCTCTAGCAAACCAATGCAAAACTGAAATATTAAAATCACAACATGCAAGTTCCTCTGGTCCCCTCCTCCTTTTCCTTCCCTCTGCCACCACGCTGTTGGAATAATGGATGGTTCCATATATTCAGTCTACTACTCCTGCTAGATTTAGTATCAGCACTATTTATTTTGCTATGTCCTTCAAACTGACCTAAACTAAAGAGACAAAATGTACCTTTATCTTGGAAGGACAGTGTCCACATGGGCAATTATACCAACACAGCTGTCTTGACATAAACGAAGAGCAACAGCTCAAGAATTCCCCCACCACCCTTTCATTTTATCTCATCTCTACAGTACATAGTAGTGCAAGTACATATACACAGTGGGATGTAATGAACAGACAAAAAAGACAAAAAACAGGCAACAAAGGAAATCTGTAGAGCATCCTACCGAGTCCACTGCATGCACATTTCATTATTATTAATAGGGGACATGGCAATATACAATCCAATAGCTATCAAAAAGCAATTAGGTGCTAAACTTGTTTAAGCCACAACTCCAAGTTTATTGGCATTCTCCTGCTACATAAGATCTGTGCTTAAAAGAAAAAACTGCAGTACTAAATCTGAGGAAAACAACATAAAGTTTTGTATTTTCTACCAAATGGGTAAAGCAAACAATACAGAAGTTTTCTCCTTTTTCCTCTCCATTTCAGCCATCTCAGGAAAAATTGCTTAGGGAAAGAACTCTGAAAATTGAGGACTCAACTAAAATCTAATACAACATGTCTTCCTCATACAGAGCAATAGTTATTTCTAAGCAGAATACATTGGTTACAATGAGTAGCAATGTAAAACGATCCACTGGATCTGAATATAAAACATGGTTAGTTTGTTCAAAACACATGTAATTGTGTGTATGATGTCTATAATTTATCGTGTGTATGACGAAGGACACTTCAGTCCTGCTGTGGATATGTCATTAGGAGGATGCTTCTCACCTTACTGAGAATGAAAATGCCTTCAGTGTTACTAACTGGAAGCAGTGGTGCTGGCTGATCTGACATGAATGATTTAGTTTACAAGGATATTCGCATGCTAGTTCACTCATCCATTAAACCACACAACTCCCACCATAAAACCAGAAATTTTTAACCCCTTAATGCAAGAAAAATATTTAAGATACATACAATGTATTTGTACTTTTCTCAAATGTGATGTGAAATGACATAAATCTTAATGACAGTGACTCATTGTGCTTATAGAAAGCATAATGATACAAGTAATTCTTAGGTGAAGAAATTATTAGGTTAGATGAAGTGGTAGCTGTACTGTACCGTAATCAGCTCCAAATTCAGTTGCAAGAAGGGAACAAGTAGACAAGAGAGATATAACAAATACCACTCCCATTGTATAACATACAACAGCCTTTTTTTTCTAATTTCAAAACGTAATGTCCTTTTCCTACACCTGTCTCTGAGTTTGTTTTCTACTGTCATGCATAAAAGAAGAAGAACAGCATCTCTCAATACTTACAGAGGTTAATGCTTCTACATTGGCACCGGTAAGACACAGGAACCGGACAATGTCAAGAATGCCATTGTTTGCTGCCAGGTGTAAAGGTGTTCTTCCATACTAACATGAGGAAAGAAGTGTCATTACATTAGTCAAAGAACTTCACTTCAAATTTTATGACTAATAATCAAACGTATTACACAATTATACATACTGATACACAGAAAAGGTTTTGCAAAAATGTGGATACCATATGCAGCTAGCAAGAATTTCTCTTGCTTCTTTCCACTCCCGTGAGATACTTTTCTCTCTCACGGAAGATATTAGCAGAGTTCTATAAGCTATGAACACCGCGACCTTGCTAAGCTTTGTTTATGGTACAGTAGAAAAATATTTTGACAATGGATGTTTTAGGATTTTAGCCAATCACCCCAAGGGGTGGCTGATCCTTTGTCCAATTAGACTATGAAGAAAAAAGTCTATAAAGGAGTTTGTAAAATAATTAAATAAAGGAATCTTGCTGCACAATTCCTGCCCATTGGATCTCTCTTCTCCTCCCTACCACTGAGGGACACTGTGATACAAAAACTGCAAGAAAAAGTACTTTTGATAGCAGCTTAAGTACAACTGCTGAAAGTGCAATTAAAAACAAAGGCTAGACAACTATTTAAAAAATGGGGAAACAATTTTATAGCCAAATCCTTCACAACTGTGGAGGAATTCTTTAGTTTTTTTGGCTATATTTGAGAATGTCTTTTTAATTCCAGAAAATTTAATTGCCTTTTTACTTAATTAAATATGAACAACACTAATTCCTTAACCTTTAGAACTCTGGGTTCTATTTCAATCCAAGTACTACTGAAGATTACATATCTGCAGTCTCCCCCTTTCATCCAAAGAAATAAAAGGAATGAATGAAAGAAGTCAGCATGAAGTATTATATTTTTTCAGTGAAGAGGGAAGGGCTGTACAGTATTGCTTTCCCAATTTTTTCTTTTTTCCATGAGTCTCTTCACTGACAACAGGTCCTCATGACATTCTCTTCTGTTTTCATGTTCAGAGCTACTGTTAAAAAAATTACAATTTATTCTCTTCTGGTATTATCTCTGCTGCTATTACTTCACATTTTTAGGCTTTCAATACTGTTCTTCCTGTCTACAGTCAGAAACAAACTCATAAAACTACTTCTTGAAAGAGCATTTGAGAGCAAAGCCAACTAAATTTCTGACAACTGGAAGGTGAAAAGATGCTCAGGCTCCTCCATACCCAACACCTCAACTCAAGTAGCATCCTGCTTGTATTACAGTGTGGCCAGCAGGTCCAGGGCAGCGATTGTCCCCCTGTACTCGGCACTGGTCAGGCCACACCTCCAGTTTTTGGCTCCTCATGACAAGAAGGACATTGAGGTGCTGAAGCATGGCCAGAAAAAGGGAATGGAGATGGTGAAGGGTCTGGAGCACAAATCCTATCAGGAGCAGCTGAGGGAGCTGGGGGTGTTTAGCCTGGAGAAAAGGAGGCTTGGGAGAGGCCTAGTCAATCTCTACAACTGCCTAAAAGGAGGGTGTAGTGAGCTGGGGGCTGGTTTATTCTGCCATGAAACAAGTGATAGGACTACAGGAAATGGCCTCAAGTTGTGCCAGAGGAGATTTAGATTGGCTATCAGGAAAAATTTCTTCACAAAAAGGGTTGTCAAGCACTGGAATGGGCTCCTCAGGGAAGTGGTGGAGTGACCATTTCTGGAGGTACTTAAGTCATATAGATGTGGCACTTAGGGACATGGTTTAGTGGTAGACTTCACAGTGCTGGGTGAATGGCTGGACTCTGATATTGTAGTTATTTTTCAACCTAAATGCTTCTGTGATTCTATGATTCTAAATAAATGCATGTGATGTTCTACTGCACTGAATCTGTGAAAGAAACAAACAGTGCTTTCAATCAGTATTACACGTATGTGGAACAAAGCCAGATGTTTGGACGAAGGACAGCAGGTAATTTTGTTAATGCTCTGTTAATACAGGGTTTGCTTCTGAAGATGAGAGGTAGAAATTAAGATTCTCTATTTGATAACACTCAAGGTCACCATTCAAATAAAGGGCACTCTAAAAATCTCCGCAGGATACATTACTCCTAAAAGATTAACAAAACAATAACTACAACCATAGCTTCTGTAACCATGTTCTCACAGCCACTGAATATTTGAAGGCTGATTATTTTTTCTACAGCATGCTGGTGGTGATCCCAGTTCAGCATTCTCCATTAGGAAAGAGGGTGACAGCCTCGTAGTCCATTAACTCCACTAAAATGTGCTCTTATCTTTGGATCTGGATTTCATTGCCTGGTCAATCAGATTTAAAATGAGAAGCAGAGGAGCTCATTGTTTTAATTTTTTTCATTTGACAGTTGATGATTTTATTGTTGAAACCAAAAGTTATTGCACTGGACAATCCTCATGCCAAAAAACATAATCATTTTCTTTACCTGGCTAATACAATGTAAGTGCTTTGGTAATAAATAGAAGTGCTAACTAGCAAAGTATTATTGCTAGAATATGAGAATATGTACTTTACCAGAAAAAAACATGAAGAAGCTAAAATACCTGAATCAAATAAATTGCAGATAGTGACATAAAGATTCCTATAAGTAACTTTCAAACTTTGTGGCATATATAAAACTTAAATAGGGCAGAGGACGACAATCAGAGCTAAATATCAAACCCTAAGCACCACAGTCTGTCAGCAGAGTTCAGTGGCTGATCTTGACGTATTCAAACTATCCAAAGAAAGTTTCCTGAAACAGCTCACTCTTCTCTTAAAGATCTTTAGGAGAAAAGCCATAACATAAGCCCATAGGGCATTATGTTTATTTATCTCATACACTGCAGCATGAGCACAACAGAAGCAAAAAAAAAGGAACTAGTGTCTCGAAATTAAGGGACAGGTAATGAAATATTCTTTTTGGAAAGTGCTTATACCAACTACAGATTATTTGCATTTTTAGCTGCCATTCATCTACCAATAATCATTGCAATCAATACTTTTAGCGTTACGACATTGTAGCAGAAAATGTACCAGTCTTCAATTCTGTGTATAACATATGAATTAATGTTACATATGAAATCAAAGCCAGCTGCAATGCATTTCATCTATTCTTTTGCACCTAGATGTAATCTGCATAAAGCAAAGCTATATGGCTAGGGAAGAAGGTTGGCAAAATATACTGTGATAATTCATCTGGGTTCTTCCTTCATGCATCTTTAATAATCTATTCAACTGAAACAAACTGTGGTAATTCTGCGAGGTGAGTAATTTAATACTTTGCTTTTGGCCACTTTAAGAGATAGAAGAATCAAAGAAAAGACTTTTTCATATTAGAGAATTTGAAAAGGTCATCGAATGCAACAGGTGAGCTAATAAACAATGTAGTTCAGCATCCATATTCCATTTACCTTATTAGTGACATCCAAACTACAACTTGCTTCACAGAGAGCCATCACAATCGGCACATTCCCATCTTTGCAGGCCACATGTAAGGGAGTGTTGCCATGTCTGTCTTGGAAATCTACAAAACATCCTTGACTGATGAGAGTTTTAACTACTTCTATTTGACATCTTCTTACAGCAAGGTGCAGGGCTATATGACCATCCTGAAATCAAAAGACAGCTTGTAAGTGAGATCAATAATGCTAAAAATCAAAACATTTAGCAAAGTCACAATCATCTCAAGTAACAGGGTGCATCTCCTTGCTTCAAGAATCACAATAGTTTTTAATTTGAAGGTGGAGGTAGGGAGATGCACCATATCTGTCAAAACAAATAATCCATGAGATGAAAGCAAATTTCTATTAAGCCACTGGTCTTTGCAGTGGAACAGATGAAATACAAATACACATTCTCTTCTAACAGCTTTCCTAGGAGGCAGGACAGTGATCAACTGTAACAACCAGCTGAATAGTGCAAACTCTAGTGTTTACTAGACAGAAGTTAGTTATGCAAAAGTCATGCAATCTGCTTTGTGATCAGTAACTTTAAAGATAGAGCTTTCTCTCTGTGGAACAACTTAAAGAGACAATGTAACTGGAAAAAACAATTTAATTATTTTAGAAAACCTTTTTCTGAACTTACTTTAATAACTATTTTGTTAATATTAGCAATAAAGGTAGTGAAAAGGCCAGCCACGCCAAAAATACAAGCAATGAAATTCTAAATTTATTTATTTGGATTACATCATGAAAGACAAAAACTGATTCTGAATCAACTAGAGTAATATTTTTAAATAGTTCTTATTGGAAATGGGTGTGATTTATCCAACCCATAGGAATCAAAGACCAACAGCAAATCCATCTTTTTCTCTGAAGTTAACAGCTTGTTGCAAATTACAGAACCTGATGTTCCTGCCATTTTTCAAAGAGTGTTACTCATGAGATGATAACTGAGAAGGAAACAATGGATCAGCAAAAACCCAATCATGGAATAATAACCATCAGTGGACAACTTTAAAGACTATTGCAGCCATCAATGGGCTCTGTGCAAACTGCTATGAAAATTTGCATTGTGGAAACAATGCTGACTTGCAGCACTCAAATGAAGCAATTGAGAGATACGTCCCTGTGGTCTCCGGACATAACTAACCTTGTCTGTTGCATGAAGGTCAGCCCTGTGTTCTGCCAAGCATTCCACAATATCATGGTAACCCCTAGCAGATGCCGTCAGGAGTGGGGTCTCCCCTTCTTTGTTTTTAATGTTCACATTGCAGCCTGCTTCACAGAGTGCTTTGGCAACAGAGTAGTAGCCGTGCCAAGCAGCGCAATGCAGTGGGGTTTCTTCTTCCTATTGACATGGAAAATCAAAAAATAATACTGAACCAAACTCAAGGAAGAACAATTCCCCCACTTAAAAAGACAAAAAGATGGTATGGAAAAAAAAAAAAAAGACAGTCTACTAAGTAAGTCCTATAAAAAGATGTTGTAATTTCTAATGCTGACATTCTAAAAGCAAGAATAACTTCAGCTGACATACAAGTGGTTATGGTACCTTGTGTGTCAGCAATCCTACTTTAGATCTATCTGTGCTCCTGAGGCTCTCTCACTTGAAAACAGACCCTTGTTCACAAACACCTTCTATATCCTGTGTGCTGAGACTAATCCAGTGTTTAAAACAGATCGATCACCACAGAGATGCAAATCCCACTAGACTTGCAAGTTGAGGCAGGTCACTCTGCTTACCGTGTTCAGAAGCATATCCCAGTGTTCTAGGAATGAAGGTACTCAGAAACCTGAGTCCTTTAAAGACACATCACAACAAGCCTTTGAAACTGTTTGCATTTGGAGTTCAGTTGCGACTGAAGTACTAATTTGCTTTTTGCTTGAACCCAGGAAACTTCAAAACATTCAACTTCAATTCACTGTATGTCAGAGCAGTTATGTGGAACACCATTAAAAACCTCAAATGTTTCATAAAAACATGCTGAAAGTAGCCCACTGAAAAAGCAGAGAGAATTAAAACCCACTAAAGAACCAGCTCTATCAAATTCTAAGAAATAGGATATCCTTTCTGTACCTGGCAAATATCAAAAAGGAGACAATTGAGGCTGATAGTAGTAGAGGACTTGGACTGTATTCACAGTTTCTGTAAAAATCTGAGCATGTTCTGTCCTCCCTCAGACTAGGGCTGCTCAAACAATAAAATGGAAGTCCTAGAGGACGCAGCACTTGGGGAGGCTTGTGGAACTCGCATACAGAGTCAAATACAGAGTCAAATAATGGCTTTTCTTTTTCTATTAAGCCTTCTCTTCCTTGTTTTCTTACAAGAGTTCAGACCTTTAAAGAAACCCTCCTGAGCCCTCTCATTTTCAAAAATGAGTCCTTGACACTGCAGAAAAGTTCTGTGACTGCTAAAACCAAGCAGAATTCAAGGCAAAAACTAATAAAAATCTTTAGCTGAACTCACAGAGCACACGCCACCATCCACAGCTTCATGGAGTTGTTTCTCCACCTTTAAGCTTTCATTTTTGAGAGAACCTGTGTTTTATAGCACAGGCTGGTTCTCGCAGTTTTTCAGAGTCTTTATCTGTTAAGAGCTATCAAAACCTCAGTAATTCTCGTTTGCAAACATGCTAGAGGCTAAAGGGAAGACTTGAAGTTCTGACCACTTATATAAAGCCTTATTTGTTGAAAAAATGCAGACAGTGCTCATGACTCACCTTGTCTTGAAAGTTTGGATTGGAGCCAATGCTACAGAGAAACTGAACCACATCCACATGCCCATACCGAGCTGCCACGTGGAGAGCGGTCTCCCCGGCCTGCAATTACAGGAGAACATGCCAATGTAATGTGTCACCCCCTGATATACACTGCCTGTACACCATGTATAGCCTGAATGCCTTGAATCCTGCACAGGATACTCCTCCCTCTCCATAGCCCAGCCACACAGCTCCGTCAGCAGAGCTTACAAACTGGTTGTACGTGTCAGACACACCAACACCTGCCAGGTAGGTTATTTCTTCAAAGGCTTTCTCTTTCCAGAACTTATTTTCCTGCTTTATTTGTTCCAGATCACAGCCAAAATGGGATTTCTGAGCAATATGAGGAGGAAGCTGTGTGTGCATTGTGTTGAAACAGATGACCCATTTCTATTCCTAATAGTTCCATACGCACCCCTCCCCGCCCTATATATTCAAGTATGAAGAGCTGGCCTAACACCTTTGTGTACCCTGGCACATTTTGGTTACTATGTCTAACTATTTGCAACACTTTCTGCTTTGAAATTACATAAAGCAGAAACGGTATTTTTATTAAGGGAGTAACCTCTTACCTAGTAGCCTTATCAGGAGTCAAACAACAATTTTCCTACTGTACCTTGCCTTGCATTAGTTTCCTCAACAAAGCAAACTGTGTTTCACAAGTATAATTGCTTCTGTACTGGAGCTTTGGCCAGTATAAAATCATTGCTACAGTATAAAAATTTAACAGCAACTAGTTTCTAGGGCATATGTTGCTCAAATAACATTGCTGAAGACAAGGTAAGTGCTCATCAGCTATAAATTGTTAGGCTTCCTTATACTCAACTTAATAACAGTCAAATTTACTTGTCAGACGAATGTGATTTTCAATCAAGAGGAATGAAAAACCAAATCACGATTTCATCCTGAGTTCCAATGAGAAATCAAGTCTTCAAGTGAAAATTAATTTAGGTTTGTACTTCCCCACCTACCCACCATGTACTCACCACATTTAACATGCACACTTGGCTAACATTTGTCAAGAAAATAATCAGTACATCCAGCTACTTCAAAGCTCTGTTATCACGGCCCTATGTGTCAACTTAGAAAACCACACTAAAAAAGCCAGTCAAATTTTGGAATTATGGCACAGCTGAAAACTATTCCAATTGAAATACCCTCTCTTTGCTAAGATAAAGTTATAGGAAAAGGCCCTCTGTGTGAAAAAGGAGTTATTTTCTTACCTTATCCTTAATATCCAAAGGACATTCATTATCACTGAGAAATTTCAGCGTTTCTACATGACCATGTCGTGAAGCCCAATAGATTGCATTAGATCCAGCCTGTCAAAAATACTTCATTTCAGATGTTATTGACCAAGTTAAAATCCTGATTCCAGATTTTCAGCTGAGGTATATGTGCACTTAGCTGTACACAGACACACTGACAAGGTACTCAAACTTATATGAACACTTAAAAAAAAAATTAAAATTGGTTGAACAACCCCACATACCGACAGTGACAACAAAAACCTCTCTATGCAAGGATGATTAACAGGATTACTAACTCTTTGCAAGATTAATCCTCTTCTCCCTTGTTAGGGAGTTCTTTGGAAAGAACATCATGAGATAAAAACCTTTCTTCTGCTTACTTTACCATATATTAGATGGAGAAGCAGACAGTTCTTCAAGCTCGTTATAAATTAATTGTTACAGCACATTTGGAAAAAAAGCTTGTTGCAAAGCACATCCTCCATCAAATATGAATTTTAGTTGCAATATTCCCCATGGCTAAAATATTCATTTATCTATTAATATTCTATATTAAATAAAGTTCACCATTGTGTTTTAGGGCAATCACTAATTTGAACTAATTGATGTGGTTTTGTAAGCGTGAACTACATTTTAAGATTAGTATCATTCAAATTATTTCAGCTAATAAAGTGATGAAAATCAGAGGATATGTATTAATAACAAAGGAAATTGCTAAAGACTTGCTTTTATGTTTTTGCTGTGAAGACAGAAAACAGGATCTACAGCTCAGAGTAGTTTTTAATTTCCAATACCGCTTGGTCTGAACTACTTGTCTCCTGCTAACTGTACAAAAAAAACTTAAAAAGAGCAGTTGACAAAGCAGAAACCCAACCTTATCTTGAACATCAATACGAGATCCACGCTTTAAAAGCAACTGAAGCATCTGAATGTTTCCACAGCCGGCAGCAATCAGTAGTGGAGGTGTTCCATGCTAACAATGAAATACAAGCAAGAATGATAAATTAATTTTTGAAGGATTAAGAAAACAGTGGAATAGAAGGCAGGTATCAAATAGCATTTCTGGATTTCCACTTTCAAATTAAGTCTTCAGGAAATATTGTATGAAAATAATTTATCCCTTTATTCAAAAAAATTTATTGCCATTTTCTGTATTTTTGAGATGAATTTATGATATATCACACAGTAAATTTATGCTTTTAAAATCAGGAATATTGTTAGGCTCTCATTAGCCTCATTTGACAAGAACGTCCCCCTTTGAAATCTCTTTGCAGCTCAGACACAAGCCATCAGCAACATTTTGGAAAGTTAAATTGGACTGCCCATTAAAACAAAAAATACAGTGATTTCTTAAATGGTTCAAGACCCCATCACAGTAAAATAACATACATTTCACTTCTCTACTGCTTTTCATGAATATTTCTGAAAGTACTTGGTAATGAAGGTCACTATAACCATGCAAAAAAGTGTGACAACTTGCAACTCTGCAGTTTGCAACTTCTGTTTCTAACAATGCTTTGTAAAGTCAGATTTGGCAGTCTGGTTATTCCTAGGTATTCTGCCATCCTCATCTGCCACAAGAAATAGCAACTGCAACTGAGAGCAAAGGCTGATATTTCATACATCACTGTTCCTGACAATACATTTGAGCTATACATTTGAAAGGCCTAGGCAAAAAATCCCATTTTGGGCTCCATTTTAATGTATCTTGAGAAGACTGAACACAAAGCACATTAAAATTTCTCCTAGAAAAAAGGCAGAACTACTTCCCATTCCCTTGTCTTCATTTCAGGTGTTACATTTCTATTTTACAGCCACACTGCTCTCCCCAACAGGGTGATAGCTAGTCCCCCACACACCTCACACCTCAACACAGACCCACACTACCTTGTTGGGTTGATTGACATCATAATTTGTCAGAGATCCCAGAAGGTGCTGTAATCCAGGAACATTGTCATCATTGATGGCATGAATAATAGCTTTCATCACAAAAGAATCTTCCTCGTCCTTGCAATTAAATGCGAAAGAAGAAAAATTGTTAGCTTTAAGAAAAATCCCTATCTAAACAGCTGCCAAGACATCAAAAAAAAAGAAAACCTAATTTTTTTGAAATATAATTTTTGTAAAAGAGTGCTTCAGCTGCAAGTTGTAATCCTCCATGAAGCATATAGCTAGCATGTATGTATGTTATTTGAAAACCCACACCAACCCCCCCCCCCACTTTTCCTAGTAAAATGTGCTTCCCTCTTCTTCACACATAAACCTATTACTCACTGAGATTCCACATAGAATTCTTTTGTTAGGTGTATTTTTTTTTCCTCATAGGAAAAATAGATGATAGGTTTCAATTGAAGCAATACTTGCCTAAAATGAAATTAATTCTATGTGAAGAGGCGCACTAATACCAACTGAAGTATCAGGTTTTGTGCCATCCAGAAATATGGCACAGGAGAGGTACTTTGGCCCAAGCTTTCATCTATTCAAATAGATCAGTTAAAAATCTAGAACGCAAGTAATGAGCCTAGATACCTCTGCAAGTGTAACTTTATTTTTCTCCTATGCACTAGAATTTCAAAGAACTGAAATTCACAGAGCCCATTATTTGGTTTGCTCTTAACTCCTCTCTTCTGAGGTTTCAGATTTTTTTAGGACACTAACAGTGGGCAATAATCCTTTCTGCTGGAACACAGGTGTGAAATGCTGATCCAGTGTTAAAAGGCATACAGATAGCTGAGGTGGGGGGGGTGGTGGGTAGGGAAAGGAGAACAAGAGGAGGAGAACAAAGAGCACAGAAGCCAAAAGATAAGAGGAGAATAAGTGGAAACATGAGCATGGAGTTGCACAGGAGGGAAGACTGAATGCATAAAAAGGGCTTTGCAGAATTTTTGAAGTTTGATCCTATTAATGCACAGAAAAGATGATATTCCCCAGCTCTAAACATATTAACACACATTCCTTGCTGATCACAGGGAATTTGTGAAGCATGTATTAAAAATTGTAGAGTAAGCTAAGAAGAATGCTTTTGGATTTACAAGCATTTGCAATTACAAAAAATAGAGCAATTACTCCTAACTACTCAACTCTAGTCGTATCTAACACCACAAACTGAATACTGGCCAACTCTAAAGTCTCCTCCTTAAATAACTGCTTGTTGAGACACTGCTGTCTAGCATTCACTGGATCTAAGAGGGTCTCAATGATTTTGAATGTTCGGTGGAAAAAAGTGGAATATAAGGAATATTATTTTAGTCTACACAATGATGATGTAAATGATGAGTAAAATTCAGATGACACTTTTTCACCATATAATTGTTACAGTACAAAAAAATCCTCATGAGTCAAACTTCAAAATCAAGAAACAAATTTTTGACACCAGCTATCAGCCTCAGCATGATAAGTTCAATTTCAAAGTTTCAAGATGCAGAAGATCAAACTATGGATAACTGCCCTCTGCAGTCTTAAAATCTACTTATGAGATTAGTTAATTATGCAAATTTTCAAGAGCCTAATATTTCTGTTAGTTAGAAACTGGCGAAGTTCATATATGATCAAGCATTCTAAATATATATACACTTACCAGAGTATCATCACTTCTAGCGACACTCATGCTACTTCTGGACAAGAAAGATCTTGATAATCTTTGGCACAAGGAAATTAAGCGCACTGATTGCTTTATAAAAATAATAAGAAAAAAGCTATATGTAAAAAAATTAGAAAATTCTGATAGGATGTTATTGCAGAGATTTTAAAGGACTTGGCAAAACAGTGTGAATTTTGACTTCAACACCCCCATCTCCTTTTTATATTGAATTTGAATCTTCAACTTCTTTTGTTATTTATAATCCAGCAGAAGCACAAAGCAAACCATCCACACACAAGCATTTGTATGCATATCATTAACAAAGAAGTCCTCTCCCATACTACCATACTCAAGCACTTAATTTATTCCCAGCGATGGAAGATTTTGTTTCTTCTTTCTTCTTTTCCACTCTTAAATGCACTGACCTTTCCCTGGAACAGGCAATGCTACTTCATTTGTATGTCACCAACATTTTGATGTGTCATTGAATGACTTACTTTCCATTTTCGTCGTGCTGCAAACTTTTTGAATTTCTCCATATTCACTGCAGAAGCTTTTCTGCTGAGTGCTTGCTGGGTGTCTTTCGGCTATAAGCAAAAAGAAAATAAAGCCATTCTAAAAAATCCCACGATTTCTGCAGGTAAGACTCTGTCCCTCAGCGATGACTTCCACTTACATAATAATAGTACTGCAATCATACTGTAATAATAAAGTAATTGTAAGCACATAATTTTAATATTCACAGTCTAGTGTGGCATAGAGATGAAATTTCTTAAGAAAATGCCATAAGGGAAATCCAGACCTAAGCAAGCAATACCAAAATGTGCTTCTACATTTTAAACAAAATACCCCTTCAAACATCAGAACATTCAGCCTTGTCCTCCACCTCCCTCCCTGATAGAGGCATTTGATTTCCAAGTAAATCCTGTCTTCTGGGAAAATTTCCTGACTGATTTTAAATGCAGACAATCTTTGTTATAGTCTCAGTGTATTTACCTGGATGCTGCTGAACAATTACCCCCTCCCCAAACAAAATCACATCCCACCTACCAGTGCAGCAAGCTCTAAGCCTGCATCCTTTCAAATTTTTCATAGGCTAAAACTAAGTACTAATGACTAGTGAAGCATACCAAATTTTGCATCTGTCATAGGTTAGCAAGCATTGTCCCGGAAGGGACGTCCTTGCTAAGGGGTGCTTACAGTTTCCTCTGGGAACTGATAGAACCTATCAGCTGGCCAGTTTGAATATGGACAATTCTCTAAGCCACTTAAAGTTGTGATCACCTCTGTGATCCACATTTAAGAATAGGCAAACTCCCCCTCCAAGCTCTCTCTCGTTTCCGGCGCTGGCACAGGTGGCTGCGGGCCCCGTGTGGGGGCCAGCGGGCCTGGCCAGGCCCTGCTTGGGCCAGGCCAGGCCGGGCCACGGCCATCCTGAAGCCATGGACCTGTTCCAGCCGTGGAACCCCCCCCACTGCCTTGCCGTGGGCAGCCGGAGCGGCTTGGCTCTCTCCCCTCTCCACTTCGATAAGAAAATTCAACATTCCAGCTGCAAAGCTGCAAGGCCGAGGTGAGATTAACCCTTTTATTGCTGTGAAGAGCTGAAAACCTGAGGGAAGAGAGAGAGGAGATGCTTAAAGCTGAAATTCTGTTGTGAAGCTATGATATATCAGAGTATCCTATTGTAATTTCATGAAGATATGGGGGGTGGAGTGTTCAACTCGTGAGCAGAAGCACCTGCGCTGAGATAGGCAGATGCTGACGCAGCTGTAATTTCATGAGAAGTTTGGACAGGGAGAGATGAACCAGATGAGGACTTTTGCTCCGAACGGGAAAGGAGAAAACCTCAGTCCCTAGAGATGCTCCCAGAGATAGTCCTAAAGATGAAGATGAGGAAAAACCTTTGCTCCCAGGGAAGGAGAAGGGCCTCTGTTTTTGTTTCTGAACGGCTCAACCTTAAAATTGTACCCCAAAAATCTTCAAGAGTGGACCCTCGAAAGCAGTTGCGGGAAAAGCTGCAAGTCAGGGGAAAGGACTCACACGCAGGCAGAGAGACTCCTCTTCCTAAATGGACTGAACAATATTTGGAAGTGGGCGGCTGGCTCGTTGTGATAATGTTTTCATAGCATGAGCAAGAAGAGACTTCTCTTTCTAAAGGGACTGAACAAGGTTAATATGGAAGTGGTAAACAGACTGAACATCTGAAGGGTTGTCTTTTTACATTGTCAGTGGGAGAAGGGAGGAAGGTGGGGGGAGGAGGAGAGTTCTGAAGGTGGTATAATTTTTTTTTTCTTCTTTTAGGTCTGTTAATGAACTTCTTTATATTCTTTCAAGTTTGGTGCCTGTTTTGCATTTCTCCTAATTCTTATCTCACAGCAGATAAACAGTAATAAGTATTTTGGACCAAACCACTACACTAAATTGGTGTTTCCGCCCGGTTACAAACCAAACCCGCGACAGCATCTTATGATCCCATTCTTAAAATAATTTTTATGGAGATATATATATATATCACAGATCATGGAAAGGCTTGAGTTAGAAAGGAAATAGTTTCAACCTTCCCTGACACGGAAATGCAGGTGAAGATAGTGGTGGAAAAGGGGAAAAGAGGATATGACCAGTGAAGTGGGAATCAAATGCCTGGAAATTAAGGTATAAAACAAAATAATAGGATACAAAACAACCTGTCACTTTGCATGAGTGTGGACCTTGGTCCAAGAGAGACAACCTTGCTTGCTTTAGTGGTTTAAAATATCATGTCAGTATGTTCCACACATTTCAACTATTTCAGATTACCTCAGCAAAAAGTCAGCAAAGCATGGTCAAGTTTGTAGTTTGGCAAATTGATGTAGAAATGCCTGCCCTCAGATGTTGTACTGTGAACTGAAGCAGTTGTGGCACAGATAAATATTCTGCTAACTGATTCTCTGGGAAGTGGAATGGGATCAGATACCCACTGAGCATCCCCACATACTGGGAAATCAATGGCACTGAATGGGTTTACTGCTCATAATCAGAATGTGATATGGAATTTAAAAAATTAACTGCCAGGTACTACTACACACATTAAGAAGAATGATAGGTGCCATTTTCTCCCTCTCAACCTAGCAGCTTCACAACGGGTCAATCCAAACCAAACACTGAAACACTGAAGAAGGAAGTGGACCACCAACCCACATCAACTGCTCTCTTCAGTCTAAAAGGAAAGGACAGAAGAGAGATTACTCTTTTTTCCCAGTCTAAATAAGGGCATTAGAAGAAGAAAACTTAGTGGGAATTGGACTGGTTTCAGAGACTGTATCTTTGTCAGGGCAATGCTCTCTGAAGATTAGCTTCTCTGTCTGAGCATGAGTTTAATTCCCATAGTGGGCTACTTCCCAACTGCTAACTCACACGGAGTGGATATTAATGAAGCCCACATTCTGCATATGTTAGCTTTCATACAGACAGCTTTCCAAAACAGTAAGTTACATTAAACAATTATGACAATTTTCCACGTTAAGGAAACTTGAAAAGTATGAAATGAAGAACGATTAGAAGCAGGACAACAGAGAATGAATGGCATGCTAACCTTGATCCAAGGATGCAGCAAACTGTCTTGAATAGTCATTCTTTTCCTTTAAGAGAATGAAAAATAGAACTGTTTCAGATATTAAAAAATACATACTGTTTTATGTTTATTAAGCTAACATCTCAAAATATAATGTAATTTGAAATATTAGAGATGTAACTGCCACACACAAGAAAAACAACTCACTTTGGATCCTTGACTAGAAGTCTTCGTATAAAGTCTTTAGCTAGGGCACTGGTATTACTAAAGAATTCTTCTTCAAATTCATAATTCACAGCAGACACATTTGCCAACGTTTCCTGTTTGGTTTCTCCAAGAAATGGAGATGCACCACTTAGACTGCAAGAAAGATAGTACATTCCTCTTATTACATGTTGTAGCACTGCTGCTTCAACCCTCTAAGATCAAATAACAGTAGGAAATAACATTTTTCTTTTCTGTTTTAATGCTGCAAATGTACTTTCACGAAGATGTGATGTAGCAGGGCAAAAAACTGGGCTGTAATTTCAAAGAATACTGGTTAAGATATAGTTGTAGGAACATCACCTACAGATTTGAAGACAGTTTCCCATGCTTCATCAATGCTGATTAATGGCAATTCTTTCAATAATTAAACTACGCTTTCATGATCATACAACTTGAATCATGATGTGCAATCAGAATGGTATTATTTGTACAGATATGACCAAAACCCCAGAGGATAGAATCAGAATTAAAAAACAACAGCATTTTCAAGAAACACCCATAGATTTTGGTACTTACAGAATATAAGTTATTACACCAATGCTCCTGGATTGAAGGTAAAACAAACAGAAAAAGGATGAGGGAGAGGAGAGGAAAATAGATGGAAAGAGAGAGAGAGGAGAGAAAAAAAAGGTTAGAACATAAGCATAATCATGAGAGACTTATTTCAAGTAAGATCCAATAACTTACCACATATCTGCTTCAAGACCAAGAGGCTCATAATTTACTATTTCAGGAGCTAAAGGAAAAAGCAGCAAGATAAGTACCTAGTCAAAGAACAGATGGAAGTCTCACTCTGAGTCTATGTATGTCAGAGATAATAAGCTAAGATGCTGATAGATAAAAACACCTTAATGCAAGTCTAATTTGAAATCAAACACTACAAATTGCTTATTTAAATTTCAAAATGTCACAAATTACATAAAAAATTTCAAAATCTGTAAATCAGCCAAGCCAAGATAAGCCACTAACACTGTTTCACAGACTGAAAAAGAATAGTTTGAAGAAACAACAGTTTTCTTACCAACAAACTCTGGCGTTCCGAAGATGTTTTTGAATTCATTTCCAAAGTCAATTTTGTGTGCTAAACCAAAGTCAATAATCTTGATTCGAGGCTTCGGTACATTCCTGTCCAACAACATTATGTTTTCAGGCTTTGAGAAGGAGGAAGGGCGAAAGAAAGAGAGATTACACATAGGTACAAACTGTGGACCAGTATTCTTCAGCACTGAACATTTCTCTTTACCTCCTTTAGACCCCTGAATTGTGTTTTAGGTGGAAAAATCCTGTCTTTTCCTATTATGATCCATTATATGCTAGAAGTTCACTACCGTAAATTAGGATTTCATGTTCATATGGAAGCGCTGTGATTTCCACAAGGCCAAGATTTTACTTCTTGTAGATATCACAATTGCAGTTTTCATGTGGACTGACCCTAAGAGAAACACACTGTCCCCAGTAAAGGTGACACGCCCTGTGCTACAGCCATTCCAGCACTGCTGGGAGCTTGCAGGAAACAAACCGCTATAAACTATAGTCCCTGAAAGAGGTTTCTTTCACACCACGTAAGCAATCAGGGAGGTGTATCTTCTTGCTTTTGGATGTTCCAGGGAAACTTCTGGAGTGGTCCAGCTCCCAGATTTTAAGGCTCAACACACTTAAAAAAAGGGGAAAAAGAGAAGGTTCTCCATCTTTTCTAGCTTATTTTGAAATATGGACTTTATATTACTTTACACCAAAGCTCTGCAAAACCAGAACAAAGAAGATGAAATGCCAGGATTATCAGCAAAGGGTCCTGTTTCTACACTGCATCACTTTGCGAGCACACAGAACCAGCTACTTAGACTCCATATCCTGTCGTCCATAAGCTGGTGTGCTCTGAAGAGGTCCTGTACCTACATCCATCCTATTCAGAGTGTTAAGGGCTTCTGGAGTCATTAAGGACAGCTCTTCATTATCACCCTTCTTTCACCTTTCTTTCCCAGTCACAGGACCTGATACGTGCAAATGTAATTTTCTTTATTTCCTTCCTGCATTTCTAGTGCATATTTATTGGTCTGCACATTGCTGCCCACTTTAACACACAAGTTTTTGGTATCTAGGTGTATCCAAGGATGACTTGTTCAATTACAAACACATTGGCAAAAATTCACATTTCATACTCTAAAAAATACATTCCTTTCTAGCTTTACAATTTTTTTTCTTGCTGACTGTCATACGAAGACCAAATATATTACTGAGCTGATAAGGATGAAACTGGAAAAGGTATGCTTACCCTGAAATCCATTCCCTTCCCTACCTCATCCCCCTTTCTGAACCATATTTCAATTGTAATGAAATAATCATGCCTCCTTTTTCTCTTATAGACATAGCTGCCCATTTCAGCAGGCTTCAGGGAATGTTTAGTTGTCTACCTTTGAAAAAAAATCTTACGGGGGGGGGAAGATCCTGAAATTGAAGCATTAAAAAGCAGTTGCTGAGTTTAAATACAAAAAGCTCTGCTTTCATTACCAAAAGGATGCAATTAACAGCTTTTCTGAAAACGAACAAAAAAGCCACAAAAGGGAAAAAGACAGAAGAGGAAAGAATCTGCTGCCTGCTCCACAACAATCCTTGTACTTAGTGCAGTTTCAATTAAGTGCCAAAAACGCTCCCCCCAATTAAAAAAGAATGTTTCGCCCAGATCCCATTCACATTAAAAAAAAAAAAAAAAAAAATCACAATCCTCATTTTTATTTCAGGTTTGTTTTCTCAGAATGGTTTAGTTTTGTCAGAAGTTGCCATTTCCCCGGAAGAATCTTACGTTGGGAACAGACGGGAACTATTTACAGTTCAGTAACTTCTTTCCAATGGCTGAGCTTTCCCCTATCTACATAAGCTAGCAAAACAAAACTGTGGCCAAGATCTGCATGATGACTGATTTGTGGCCAGAATTACAGAGGGCTTTAATGGATATTGCTTACAGCTGTTTTCATCTGTTCAACACACCTTAAGATCAAAGTGGGCAATTTGCAGAGAGTGGAGATACTGAACACCATTAAGTATCTGCTTGAGAAATTCTGTAGCTTCCTCCTCTGTGAGAGATTCTTTTTCAGCTAAGAAGTCGAAGAGCTCCCCACCTGCAACACTTGGAGAACAGAAGCAGAGTTATTGACAAGCTTGTTTTAACCAGTGGGTTCCTTTTAGCATAGCTGTCCTCTAACCAGCCTTGACAAGGATCCAGATGCTTCAAAGGTTGCAAATATCAGAAAAGATGATGAAAATTACTTAATTCAACACCCAAAAGAGTTAGTTATTCCCTCCCTCCCCCTGAAAAGAATATGGTAAAAAGAGTCTTACTTTTAGACCAAAAAAAGTTTAGAAAACCCAAACAAACATGTTTGACAGTATCCGAATTTAAATGAAGGCCTCCTACTCTCTATGCACATTTAAAAGAATAAAATTAAATATGAAGTAACGAGACTCAAAACATACTAATGTTTTAATAACACATTACATTAGCTAGAAAATAAAACATGAATTGGCTCATATCAGTAAAACATTAGATTTCTACACCCTCATTAAAAATACAAAATTTAAAGCTTATTTTGAAATATCTATTGGCAGCTGTCCTACTATTTAGTTTCTAAACTCCTCAGAGCATTCAACTATTCAAAAATATTTTCTGTTCTTTGAATACTGTATTACAAGCAGCACCTATATTGTATTTGTACTCTAACATGTATTTGTACTCTAACTTTTTCTACAATGAAAAGCCCTTAAGACTGTTTCTAGTAAGTGTTCCAGCTGCACAGCAGAAAGAAAAGAGGTATGAGAGGGTACATAAGCACATCTGGATTTTTCCATTTGAGAGACAGAGAAGAATAAAGAAAAGATGACCCTCTTCTCAGCTCCGTCAAGCAGCTCTTGACTCAGTCAACAGCATAAAGAAATCCTGAAGTGATAAGAAACAGAACTACAGCTATTCCTAAATAACAGAAAAACACCTTTCAGCTGAAGGACATATAAGGAGATGACTGCTCACTGTGGCAAAATACTTTTCCCATCTGTGAAAGCAGAGGTATTACTTAGAAATGCCTTACAGATTGCAAAAATGGTCATAATACCCCCTGTAATTTGCATTGTAATGATATTAAACAAATTCAGAAAGTGGACCCTAATTTTTATTGCTTTTCTGCAGGGGATAAAAAAAAATCTGTTCACAATTTAAAGTTCTGATTATGAAACATGAGGCAGCAATTAACATATAACAATAGGCAAATAGTTTGGGCAAATTTCTGGAAATACATTTGACTTCTTTATCATGTCTACTTTTTAAGAGACTTGATCTGCATTATTGTAATGCAAATTGCATGAAAAGTGTATTTTAATGAGTTCTTGAAGCTTTCATTGAGCTGCCTAGACAATAATGAGAGTATTGTTTTGGGTATTATTTGTCTTGTAATATTTTCTGCATGAAAGCAATTATTGAAACAAAGTGCCATTAAAATATAAGAATTATAGACTGGAAGGACGAGGCCATTTTAATAAATTTTTGTGGTTGTAGAGACATTAAGATGGAGTTCCTAATGATTAAATCCAACTTGTTATTTTACAGAGACTGGTCAGAAGCATCTTACAAATGGACACACATGCATATTCTCTCATTGTTTGCTTCTGAATTAAAAAAAAAAGAAAATATTTTCAGGCTAATGTCTGTATCTCTGCAGCACTGCACTGAACGGTGACATTCATTTCCAGTTATTGGACTAAAGGCCTTAGCATCACGTGAAGCTTGCTTCCATGTGTTTACAAGTGGATTTTGGCTGCAGTTGTTGAGAGGCTGTAAACTGGAGCACAGCCATGCCACATGGAGCAGGCAGACTCACTGTGGCTACAGCAGCCACAGCAAAACCCATCACCTGAATGCCTTCAGCATGGTTTGGCACTGGGCTAGCTATCGCAGTTTGGGGAACCAGAGAAGATGGATCCTCAGCTGAGGAAGAGCCTGTAAGACTGCACCAAAAGACTGCATCTGGTCCTGCTTTTCACCCAGCTCAAAACCCTGTGAAACAGCAAAAGCTCCTGCTGGTGCTTAAGTCAGTCATCAGCAATCACAAATACAGGAGAAGTACTCAGGCAGGCATTTGCAGCAATGCCCTCTCCAAGTACTGTGCTGCCCGCCCTGCAGTCTCAGACTGAGACAGTGTCACACAGGTGGTGTCATGCTTTATGGCCGGTAAAGCTCGCTCTTACTCCTGTTGGCATTTTAAAGATATGCAGTCTGTGAAACTTAATAGTCATCTATGATTATCACTGATTGTACACATTCCTTATAGACCCAAAAGAAATATTTAATTCCCAAGGTTTGCAACTTTTAGAGATATCTGCATTTGTAAAATGGAAAGAGCTTCTTCAGCTTCTTTTTATCTGGAATTATTCAGATTCTGTACTGCTGAGTACTACTCTTCTGTCTTTGCTACAGGTTAATTGTAGTGACCTTTCTTTAATGACATATCATAAGCCTTGTAATTGTGTGCAATAAAATGTTATCTGTATTTCACAGGTAATATACCTAGTGCTTGCAAATCTCGAAACTGAGGGTCAAAGAAGCTTGAAATGTTTTTTTCTTTTTTAAAACTGGAAGTTCATTAGAAAAAGTGGTAGATTTTTCCAATCTGTTGTGTGCTTCTTTGTGTGATTCTTAAGTACTGCCACCCTAAGTGACTTGGCAGCTCTTGCTGAATGAGTAGGCGAGTGAGGAGGGATGGGCTGTAATGCACTCAAAGTGTTGTTCCAGAAGCAGCTGTACCTCTGGTCTGTGGGACTTTGGTGTGCCCCCTCATATTACACATCTCACTCTTGTTGTCTAGGAGGAGATCCTGCGTGGGTTCACCTCAGAGAGGGGGCCACTGTGAATTCTCCTGCTGGTAACTCCTCAGCTGTGGGGGCGAGCTCAGAAACCCGTGTTCTCCCCTGGTGTGCTGCCATAGCTGGCAAGCACAGTGCCCCTCTAGCTGCTCCTGCTGTTTACTTCTACTGGTAGGGACATAAGGCATGAGAGAAAAGGGTTTTTATAGCAATGATGAGTAAAAGGTTATACTAGCATGCATAGAAAGCTTCACCTGGAAGCTCAGAAACACCTGGCTTCCCAGAAAGGTCCCTCTGCACCCAGCAACCTCCAGGGAGGCCCTTCTCACACATGTAAGGCAGTGACCCATGTTCCCATGGGAGGTTGTGTTTTTTAGCTTCCTCTTCATGCTCTTCAGGAGACTACTTATTCCTTACCATTTTGCTGACTCAGGAAGGTCTGATATTAAGCTATACTACCATGGGCACACAAAAATCCATTGTATCACTGCAAGGCAATCTTCAAGTGAGTCATGGAGGGTTAATACAGGTCCACACTCAACATCCTTTATAAGTTTGACTTCCACAATTAATTGACTGAATTACAATGTCCTCAGATTTATCAGCAGAGCATGGTTTCACAGATTTCATAATTGGATTATATATGTAGAATAACTAGATGATCTTGACTAGACTTCCAGATATTACAGATGATGAAATGGGTTAGAAGAAGCCAGTAAAGACACTGGCTGTGTAAGCTACTGCAGCCTTCACAAGCGTCCTAAAATGCTGTTGAGTTTTCAAGTCTAGTCCTGTGCCTCAGCCAGTGTAACACAGTCCCACAATACACAAACACTGCACATTTTAGTAACCCAGAGTCACCTTTAAGAGTGGAACCAGAAGGCAAGCAGAGAGCCCCATACCACCAAGGAACCTGTGTACATCCCATCTCACACACAGAACCAGTGTTAATCTAAAGAAGAAAGCACAGGTAATTCCATACATCAGCCCTTTTGGCTGGTCTTTTTGAACATCATCTTCTACCAAGTACACTGTTTCCACCTCCATTACAACGGGCCCTTGTTTCTAAATTGGCTTTGGGGTTGCTGATGCACAAACTCTCTGCTGAAACCTGACTGAAACCAGACCATTGCATGGGTTTCCCAAGCCACACAAACTTGCTCCCAGCCCACCTTTGGTCCTCTACAGAGCAGCCCACACAGCCAACATCTAAAAGACTGCTGCCCCCAACCACCAGATGGAGAAAGATGCTTCCTGAGGGGAGTGGAGGCTAGAGGTTCACCAAGCACCAGTGCTTCTTCCTGTACAGGATTTTGAAGTATCTCTACCCGGTATCCCCAGGAAGCACAGAGCTTCGTTCTGTTCCATTCCTCTGTTTGCTGGGAGGAATTACCAGACATCTTCCTGACCCGTTCCTCTGTGCCCTAAGACAACTCTAACTGCCAAAATACTAGTAAGTAAAGGATGGACAGCAACCTATACCCATTCAGATTGACAGAGAAACTTGATTACAAGTTAAGTCACAGCTAAATTCCTTCATGACTGCAAAGCCTCCATGTTCATCTTCACATACTGTTTTCCTTTAAAGCATTCATTTTTTAGCGTTGCTGTATAAAAACTTTCTGTTTACATTAAATGAAGTAATAATTTTGCAGTCATAATATGTTGCTCAAATATCATGTTCAATAAAATTGTGCTTTACGGCAGTCACATCTTAGTCCTACCTAATTCTAATGTAGTATTGACCATGTATAACACAGAAAGTCATAAGCGCTGAGTAAATCTATTTTAATTGTTATAACATGACCTTTTATATTGTTTTAAAGTAGCAGAGCACATGTTTTTAGAAGTATTTTGTATAAACATTTTCACTAAGAGCAAATCTGGTATGTGTTATTTCACTGATATTTCTAGGCAGAAGTGCTAGCTTTCCTGAAATGAGAGAAGTAAATTAAAGCTTTCAGTTGACTTCATTCTTTCTTATAAAATGCAATAGTGGTAAAAGCATTTCCCAGCCTTCCCAAAGGAAGGCTGACAGATGTGATTGCAACCCACACACCTCCCTCTGGGAAAGAAAATACATCACGCCCATGGAAAAAAGATTTCTGGATAGTGCTTTTGCAAATTGCCAGGCTTTCTTAACCATGAAACAGAACTATCGCCAGATCTCAGAGGAAGTCATTATGGGAACCTACCCAGGGAACTTAGAATCAATTAACCTTCAAAGTCAGCGTGGTCACCTCTTAATGACTCAGTCATATGCTATGATCACACTGCTTATTATGCAATAGCACCTAAATGATAATTAATTATTATCTAAGGATTCCTAATGGATTTAAAAATCTAAAAACAAACCCCAAAATCTAGGCCCAAGCCCCTTGAAGAAACATTTATCTTGCTTAGATTTCAAAACAACATAAACTAAGTTAAAGAAGCACGCTATCAATTTATTCCAGTTTTAAAACAGAATCAATTTGATAAATTATCTAAATTCTTCTCTAGTCCAAACATTTATTCTGTCAGCTTGTAAAAGAAATGTTTTCCCTGTTCTGTGGTCAAATGTGTATTGTATGACAGCCAGTTATGCAGTTGTCAGCCCAAGACTAGATTCATATATTATTACTTCTTCTTATGTAAGAATAAGGGGGTTTACATTTGACTTCATTTCACTGCCTTTATGAATTGTGCAGTTACCAACCCACTCCTCAGAAGTACAAAGTGTACCAAACATTTTGAAAGAGCAGAACAGGGCTGCTAGCTCATTAAATTACTGACTGGCTGAACAACACTGCACTTCAATTTTTCTTTATCTAGCTATCAGCTAGACATGTTACAGCATCACCATGCCTTTTCATTTTCATTTGTCCAGCTTCTATTAGAGACACTAACTGTCATGAAATCCTCTCTTTAGTGTGCCTAAATTCTTCAATTATACCGAACAAGAAGCATTGGCCTCATTGCCCAGCCAGAACACACATATCAAAACCTGGACTATAACTTAAGCAGTTAAGTCCCACTAAGGGGGAAGCCTGAACACTCCTGTGAATCTTTCCTGCACGCAAACACTGCTGGTATATAGGTTTCCATCACTGAAGTTCCTTAAGTGCCCGGCGTCTGGATACAGCAGCTGGTTACTTTGGCCCAGCAAAGTGCCTTAGTATTTTGATCTCATCCACAACATTCAGATTTAATGTATGAGGAGCATTCAGGTTTAGCAAACAAGAGGGACAAGCATTTTGCTCAGGGACTGCAGCACATAGAAACCAACTCTCCCTTCAAGATGTGCTCAGTGTGTGGCAGAGTCACATAGGCTCTGAGCCTGTTCTTTCAGCCCTGTCAAGCCTTTGTTCTAACCTGGCTACGTATTCTCTGTGCATCTATCGGTGGGCCTGGAATCTAGGATTTTGAAATCCAAAGGGGGCACAAGATCTACAAATTAGTGTCACAGGGTTTTCTAACCTCTTGTTACACCCCAGAAGCACAAAACATTTAATCCTCCTTTCAAATTTTGGTGCAAAGCTACTGGAGAATAACTTTCTTATTTACTTACAGGTAAAGTTAACAAAAATCTCAGAGGTATGTCAACCAAAAGACAACTGAAAAATAAAGAAACCCTGTGATGACTTCAAGCTTCTCTGGAAAACAGGCTATAACTCTCTTCCAGAGCATAACTGTAAACCGTTAAATTAAAGCCCCAATAAGATAGAAGACGAATTTAAAGAGTTCATAATTATTTGCCCTTATTTACTCTTCAATGATCAACTAATGAAATGGTCATAATTTTTTATACAGGGATGTATCATCCTCTCCTTGCACTGTTCTGTTTTGGTTAGTAATATGAAGCTACCAACAAAGTAGAAACTTGGAGACAATGGGGTGCATAGGACTAAGTTTAAAAGAAAGTTTATGCTTTCAAATGAAGCATAAATCCTAGTATTTAACGTACAAATGCTTCTAAGTTAATGTCATTTCACTCTAGTACTTTCAAAGCTTTCTATTTATTAAAAATATGTAAAACAGATAATCATCACTCAGAACCATGTGACAAGAGCTAACCATCTTAAGCTTTCAAATTCAGAAATGAAGTTATGTTCTTTGCAGAGAAAAGTATGAAAACCTAACTCCATCCACAGCTTCCAAGTGAAAGGAGTCAGGTATTGCTATCAAGAGATTTTTAAAAGAGAGACTACCTGCATTGTTTTTGTGAATTCTAAGAAAATACTATAGAATATAGGATGAAAATATTTATTCTTTGTGTTGCAGCAATAAACCGTAACCAAGGCACCACAAAGAACCAAAAAATTAGTATAGTTTATGTCTGCAGTCTAAATAAAGACATAATAAAGTGAAAGAGAAAATAAAATGGAAGACAGAAATTGTGCTTCCAAGGCCAGAAAAAGGGGAACCAAGTAGGTGCAAAACATGCTTGAGGAAAGAAAATAATTATCACTGTGCAGAGACATCTGTGTTTTCTAGCCTGCGAAGCCTGAAAAAATGATGGCTTCAGCAGAGCTCACTAGAAATATCTTAGTACTGCTAACTTATAACAGACTCTAATTGCTGCAGCTGGATAGAAAAAAGTACTGTGAAATTTTGACTAATTCCATTATTTGTGTGATAAAAGGAAAAATAAGAAAACTATTAAGGTTTTAAGTTAGATGAGGAAAAGACAGTGGTTTCCAGTTTGTATGTAATATGCATAAGACTCCTTTCAAGACGATGACAGAGTCCACAGAGTGGGAATTTAAAAGGTAATTTCCAAGTCAAGAAAGGAGACACCTAAGACCTAGAGTTATGAAAATATGTCTGAATGCTCTAAATATACCAAAAGACTGTAATTAAGTAAGGCTCTTCAAGGACATCTCACGCTTGTGCATGGCTGCTGAATCTTTTAAGGAAGGGTTTGGTTTTAAAAGTTACATAAATTAAATGTTTCATAGAACTTGGGTTTTTTGGTAGATCAGTTTCCTGATATAAGGTAGTTGAAAGAAAAAATTCCAAACACCTATGTGGATATAGCCACTCTGTTTTGTATTCCGTGCTGTGAGGACCTACCTTGCCATTGCAATAATTAACCAACTGCCCACCTATTACTGCATATAAATCATGACCTTGAATAGAATCATAGAATGGTTTGTGTTGGAAGGGACCTTAAAGATCATCAAGTTCCAATTCCCCTGCCATGGGCAGGGTCACCTCCCACTAGAACACATGGCTCAGAGCTCCATCCAACCTGGACTTGAGCACTTCCAGGAATGGAGATCCAGAACTTCTCTGGGCAACCTGCTCCAGTGCCTCACCACACTCACTGTAAAGAATTTCTTAATATCCAATCCGAGTCTACCATCTTTCAGTTTGATGCCATTCCCCCTTCTCCAGTCAATTGCTTACCTCTAAGAAACTGCCATTTAGTATGGCAGAAAAATGTCTAGGAGGCTGTACGCAATATGGCAAAGCTCTTGCTGAAGCAGAAAATAAAAATCAGTAGTGAACAGGCCATAGACCCTGTTGCCCTGGGACTGTGCATGTTGACACATGGCAACAAAAGGGCAGCTGCAATTGCTCAGTTATACAAAATTGTGTCTCTGTGTGGTATACTGCCTCATTATTGTAGTCAGAACAGAACACAAGTGCCAGGAGATATACTATGTTCTAATCAGAATGGAAAATGGACACTTAGGATCGATTCTGAGGATAGCAAAACAGGTTATTTAATGAGATCGCAGCTTTACCTCTGTTCGTATGAAATAGTTCTGTAAGAACAAAGACTGTCAGGAGGGTAGGTCCCTAGGCAAAATGTGAATATTAGAACATTAGAGAAAAAGGATTACATATTTAATGCCTAAGCATGCGATTAAAATGACAATCCTGTCTTTTCAATAGCTTTATGTAACATCATGGTGATTTTGAGAACTACAAAACTTTGTAGCAGTTAGCATATTCAAGTTTACAAAGCGATTGCTAATGTCATCTTTTCCTCTTCAACTGTCTAAATAAATAAATGCATTACCTTTGTCATATCCAAAATAGCACTTCTTCAACTTGAAAGGCTCATAAAGCAGTTTGGAAAAGTGAAAAAAAAAAATCTCTGATTGAAACAACATATGGATTGCTGGCCTCTTAAAACAATTACCTAAATTGCAATGCAAATAATTTGCTGAGCTTCATGCCATCAAGTTTATGAAATATGCAGATTGTCATTCTTCTGCTCAATGGACAGTAGTGGGGACATACTGACACACACAGCAACCCTTCTGCCAAAAGGGCTCCCATTCCATGTGCAAAGTGGGGGTGGGTGGAATAGTCCCATTCCTCCTACCACTGTTTTGATTACCAAGTCTCCCTCACAGCTTTCAAGTACAGACACTGGCCTGATTTCATCTGGACAGATTACAGAGCAGAAGAGCTGCAGAAGCAGCAATACTCTGACAGTAAGGTTATAGGGCAAGAGAACGTGAGACTTAGTATCAAGTGGGGAGAGGAAGAAGCATCACACTAATTTTGCCATGTATTCACGTCACACTTCAAAGAATTCTGAGCAAAACCCAGAAGCAGTAAGAATATAAAGAACTTCTATGTTATACAGGATGATAATTTAGTTTGGAAAAAAAGACTTGTTTAAATTATCCAAATCTGGCAAATTAATGCAAGTGTGTACAACTGGAACTAAAAAACCAAGCCAGACCACAACTATTACAATAAACCATCATATGCTGGACTAGAAGTGTAAAAATATGTTTGCATAAACATAACAAAGTATTATCATGCATATATAGACCATAGAAAATAAGTAACTCCAAAAGTTACTTCCCAGGTTTCTTTTCAAATCTATACTGTAAACCTACAGGTTACTGAAACCATGCAAAACTGAAGTATCTTTATAAGGTAAGTGGAAATACCATTTACCAAAGCTAGTAAACAGAAAGACATAACCTACACAAGAAAAAACACATGAACAGCCATGAAAAAGGCACAATGATTCTGGTACCAAGACTTCTGCTGGCATGAAATACTAACTGTAAAGCATGGTTAACCAATACAGAACAAGTATGGCAATAATAAAGTGCCAGGCATGCAATCTATGTAAAGACATGCACATTCCAGCAGAAGGCACTGACAAACTCTTAACAAGTGAGTAACGCTTAGCTCCTACAATTGCAGTCTTTGAGGAACTGGAAACCAGACTTGAAAAAATGCAGAAGTAGTCTCTGCTGACATATTTACTTCACTCTATTAGCAATGACATTGGATGAAAAATTGGGAACTAAACCAGTATGAAACAATGTTAAAGTTCAGTTCTCATTTCAGCAAGAGAGAACTGGGAAGATTCTGTTCTACGTGCATTAGAAAAAGAGAAAAAGCATTCACTGAGGCTACTTTACACCAATATAGAACACAGTAAAATTTGCTAAATTAATCTTCACTTGGAATCTCTATTTTTCTCTGCTCTTATCTTCAAATTAATTTATTTAGTTCCAGGCTATTCTTCTGGATCTGTAACACCAACAGTGATTAAAGTAACAATCAGAAAAAAAAAATCCTAAAGATGCTGATTTTTTTTTAAAAACTTTGTAGTGCATTCAGAGTGAAAAATATATGTAGAAATCAGGAAGCTACAACACTGACTTAGAAATGAAGATTTCTAAGGCTATTGTCTATTTTCTTTTGGGGTGATAAGGAACTTCCATTAAATCACTGCAATTCTGAAAGTGTCTGCTTTTGAAAAACAAAGAAACAAATATTCTGCTACTCCTTCATGGGTCTCTAGAGTTACTTACAGTTCCAGAATAAGAATGACATCTGTTTTGTTCTCATAGACATCATGAAGCGTAATCACATTAGGATGTCGAATCTCTTTTAGTATGCCAACTTCTCGCTCGATGTCTTCCCGGCTCACTCCACGGCGGCTGGATTTCGTTCTCCTTTTCTTGATGAATTTTGCTGCAAACTGCTGACCGGTGCTTTTCTCCCGGCATTTTTTCACTACGGCAAACTGCCCACTAAAAAAAATAGATGATGAGTGTTCAGTTCAAGAAAATTCAGAGTTAAGAGAAGCCTGTTTACTGTGGTGGGGGAAATCAGCTTTTAACTCTGCTTGACTAAAGTATATTGCCCCTTTTTATGCCATCTAGAACAATATCTGAAAAAAACCTAGAAGAGACAGGAAAGGTAATTTAATATATGGCTTTTGTATCACACAAATGTACACATTTCACCATGTCTGTAAGTAAAAGGTAACACCTTATCAGTGAGGACCACTGGATTTTTGATTACTGGGGATTCCTGGACAAAAGTAATGGTTTCTGGATTTCTCCTTCCATATGCATGTTGAGCATTTTTTCTTCTGCAGGTGGGAGAATTTGTAGTTTCTTACAATCTATATGATTTGTCAATATTCACTTTATTCTATCCTCAAGTTTGTTTTTTAAAAAGTTTTTAAAACAAAACAGTTTCATGACACTGCTTTAGATTTTTAAAGCACTGACTAAATACAGTAGTATCAAGAATTATTGCGATGCCTTAGGTTTTAACTTTCATATCTTTCAAATCCTGTACTGCTTAGTGTGTAACTCTGAAGTTTCTTGTGGCCTGTTAGCTGCTGTTCTCTCATGCCAGGTAGACATAACAAAGCCTCTCCAGGCCTGCTCTCCAAGGACACTCAGACTGTCCTAGGCCCAATATACATAAACCAAAAGCCTCTAAAGGGCGGGGCAAGCTGAGGGGAAATTACATCATTAAACTGAAGCTTTAATTGGAGAATTAACCCTGATATGCAAATGAAGCAAACCTATAAAAGTGTGAAGAGCTCGTGACCTGTCGTCCACATTGGGGTCCATTTTGGCAGTAGCCTCTGGCTCCCCAGGGGGTACCTTTGAAGGCCCTTCAAATAAATACCTACATTTATTCCCTTATTCTTGTCTAGTCTGTATTTAGGTAGCCTCTCAAAGCATCAACTGTTACTGTATCATCCTGTTAAATACAAGTTTGAAGATGAGAAGAGTACTGAGGCATTGAGAAACAAAAACCTGTGTTTGTCTTACAAACCAGAAGAAACTCCAGGAAGCTGCTGACTCCAGCACACTATCACTGATGTACAAGCCTGCTATTGCTAGATGTACATGCTGATCTAGATCAGATATCTCCGGGAGTCCAATGTTGAGTTAAAGCAAGAACAGGATTTCTAAAATTGGTTTTTCTTTTAAGTTTCCCTAATCTCTCGCTGAGGATTCTCTAGAAATTCTGTTCCTGCTTTTTTCACCATATGAAGGAATCATAGAATTACAGAATGATACTAATGAGAACAGTTTTCAAAGCTAGCCCACTCTGTTAACTGAAGAAAAGCTGTTCTTTAAACCAGACTTAGAACAGAGCTAGCCCTAGTAGATTTGACTACTCAAACAGCTGTATAACATTCAGATCTACTCATTTCATGCCACCATTACTACTCTGACCCTACACAGTATCCTGAGTGACAAACTTGTCTTGAACTGGGACATGCAGTTGGTCAAGACTAAATGACTGTCACTCATAGAAGGCAGGGCAAAGACAGGACCTCTCCTATGAACTCCTAGAAAGACACTCTAGAGTAGGCACCACCAGCTGGGAAACCTTTGAATACAGCCATGGGTAGTGAGAGAAGTAAGCTTTGAGAGAAGTCTTAAGTCAACAGTCTTAAGCTGAGGTTTATATTTATTCCAGTATTATGATCACCATTCAAGTTTCATTCTTCACTGTTTAATGAAATCAGTTCATGAACTTGTGAGAAGATGTTATGTTGTGTGAAAAATAACTTTGCCTTAAATTCCACCTGCTCCCAATTCCGCACAAAGTTTTCAAGGATCGGATTTACCGTATGGGGACCCCCACAATATTATTACAAACTGCAGTGGACAGAGCAGTGCTTCAGATCACACCATATCCTCTATCACACACAGGCTTGAAGACCTGCTTCACTTGCCTGGACTCAGTCTGCTAGTGTAATCAGAGATGCTCTTTAACATGTAAGACAATCATATGTGACTGAAAGGGAAAGACCACTGGAATACCTGTGTCAGCCTAAACTGGCAGCAGAGAGCTAGACAAGATGTCCTAAGGTTCACCAGCCTTCTCTGCCTGATTCAGTCCAATTTTGCAAAAACGTTTCCTGCAACAGTGCCTCTGAGTTTGATCTCCAAGGTATGAGCAATTTTGGACTGCCAGAGTAGAGGTATTTTCACAGCTGAATTGAAAACACAGCCTTTGTGGCTCTTGCTTCCAGGGGGAAAAGCAAGTGATTGTCTCACACTCTCCCCCACAGCATGCACATCTCCACAGAGATACAAAGCTTTATTTAAAAAGCAGTCAGTTTCCCAGAAAATTCACAGCTTCAGAGACACTACAAAGTGGAGCAGTAGACAGATGTACACACCATCACAACTCCAAACTCAAGCTCATGGACTACAAGGAAGTCAAAAGCTGCTGTTGTCTTTTGACCACCTGGCTGGCTTTCAGGCTAGAAGTCTAGATGCCTGATATAGGAAGAAAAATATTTCTGCTTATGATTCATCCATAGGCTTGAATGCTGCATGGCTAACCACTTTCTTACCAATGCTCAGTCTGTAAGTTTAGAAAAAGCTACTGCATTATAGAAAATCTACAAAACAAAACAAAAAAGAAACTACTCTCCCCCCTACCCAACCCCTAACACCCCTGTCCCACCCCCAGGCCCTACAGTACAAATTAAACAAACCCAGAAACAACAAACCCCAAAATATAATATTAAAACCAAAACTACATCTAACATCAGCTCTGGAGTAAAAAAGCAAAAACATAAATCTGAACTACACAGACATACAATATATTCTGATATCTGAGAAGATTTAATTATAAAAGTTGGTGGGGATTAAGAGTTGTCTGTGTTGATGATTTTTCCATGGTATTATTCATATCTGAATTACATTATTCCCCAAAGCCATTTCATGCTTCTGATGCCTTTAAGGCTAAGACTGTTTAATCTTATTTTGGCAATGAATCAACTATGATGTTACAGCATGAGGTTGACCTACTGGAACAAAGGGGGCTGCGTAAGACAAGTAGATCTCCTCTCTCTTTCTCTTCTGAGATATACAATTTGTTTTTTCAGTCTTTCACTATTTTCTGTCCACAACAACCTGTTGGAAGGATGCCCTGATCTATCACTATTCAATATAAAAGTGTTAGCAGAAGTCCACTACATTGTTTAAAACCACATAACTTTAAAGACTGGTCTCATCCACAGTTAATAGGATGTGAGGCTCCAAAAATCTGTGACACTGCTTAAGATTGCAAGAAAGTTATCAACTAACAAGTATCTTGAGTAAGTGTCAGTTATACACCAAATAACCTTCTTATTGTTGCTGTTGTGGTATTTATTCAGCACATAACTGCACAATTAGCTGTTTATTATTAAACACTCTACACGCAGATCACACTTAAGCTGCAATCAAAGGGGCTGTTTCATGCCTGGGATCCCTAAGCCACACCATTTTACAACTCTCTCTAAACTCCTCTTTTAAAAGCAGAGGAAATGTATAAATCAAAGGGTATTTACTGGGCTTCCCCTTGTAGAACTGCAGCAACAAGCTGGTATAAACGAGCTTTGAACAGGCATAGAACATTCATAGAATATCCAGTAATATCCTCCCACAGATCCCAAATTTTCAGATTCAGCATTCATTCATACAGCATCTTCAAAGCCAGAAAAGCCCTTTAGTTTTTTAAGATCTCTTGCTTTTGTAGGTTAGATTTAAAGTGCATGGAGTCAAAAAATCACTGCCATTTTAGGAGAAAATTACACCTACCACCCTGTGCTCTCTCCCCTAAGTAAATCACAAATTCACATTTAATAAAGTATCTGACATCATTTTTTTCCACGTGGCAGAATCAGGTTAAACAGTAAGGCAGGATGACAGCTTGATGTAAGAACAAATACTTCTGCTAATAATAGTAATTTGTTTTGTGATCTTGTAATTCTTACTCAACCAGCACTTAATTACTACCCTAAACCTGCTCTTTTTGGGACACTTGGCATACCTCCACATCCAGTGATTTTTCAGACTCACTTCAGAACAAGTACTTACCCATTACCTAATCATGACATTTCTGCATCCTTTTTACATCATGAGACACACTGCCCTTTAAAATAAATATATGTATAAGCAAAAGTTATGCAGATATGGGATGGAAGCACCAATAAAACACCTATATGTCAACCTTTATTGGTCCTGGCTTAATGGGATCACAAAACAACTACTCATTAGCATGAATTAAGGAATGTTTTAAATACAGAGACAGCTGGTTTAGAATCAAAGGGAAACCACAAAAAAGTCCTTTCATTTTTTCCACAAGGATGATGACAGTGATTAGGAGTGGCTGACACTCTGTATTCCCTCCCACTCCCAGCAGTCTGCTCCAGCCCTTCCTGGCTAGTTTCTTCTGTGAGGAGTAAAATTCTTGCCCCAAGAAACCATTGAAAGAGTTCTAAGCTGGACACAGAGTTGGTCAACTGTCCCAGTAACTGCCAGGGACCAATTTTCTAGTAGTTATTGCCACAACAGGTCAAGAATGGGGCAATTTTTCATGCCATCTTCTGCATTCCAAAGTTTAATGGGAGTGGGAAATAGGAGTAAGGAAAAGGCATTAAATTGCCATCAGAGGAATAGGATGCTTGAGCATGTTTCTGACATGCAGGCACTTTTTTCCTATTTAAAAATTTGGTGTTCAGTACAGAACTCTGAAAACACAATGTACTGAGATTCAACTACTTCTACTATTTGTTTGACTACTTCCCTTTTTAAAATTATACTAATCCAACAGAAAGAGATTTACATAATACTATTAGATTAGCCTGTGAAAGAAACTGCAACTTAATGAGAGAACTACTTGTTTTCTCTAACAGAACACCTACTAGCATACTGTACACACTTCTGTCTTTCCTCAGAGATCTGCTGCAGGGAAGACCAGTGGAGCAGGGGATGTGCAGCCCCAGCAGCATCCCAGCATCAGTCAGCTCCGTCAGTAACCACAGCTATCCGTTAGCCCTGTCTGTCACCAAAGGCATCTGACCTGCTTCTGCTAATAAGGTTAGTTCTCCCGAGACTTGCTGGTGAGGCAGCAGTATCCAAGTTTTTCCAAAGAAGAGGAAGACTTGTCCATAAACTGTGAAGGGCTATAGCTACATTAAGTCCCTCTCTACCTTCCAAAGAAAGAAAAATAATATTTTCAGCTTAGCTGCAAAGACAGTTTGGACACAAACTTTTTCTCTGCCTTCCTCTCTCTTCTTTATGGTCTTGCAAAATCGGGGTAAGTCTTGGTTGACATGATAATAGAGTACTACATGAAAATGCGACTGGGGAGCAGTTGTCTTTCATTAGTAGCACACTAAAAAGACAACCTGTTGTCTTGGAATACTGTTGTATGGAATAGCAGCTTTAGTGTCAGCTACCAGCATTCTGCATGCAAGAAAAAAAATCTTCATTTATCTTGACAGATAAAGAAATTGGGATAGTCTAAAACAAGGCTTCTTTTCAGGCAGTTTCTCTAAGTATGCATGCACTTATCTTCTTTTTCCCACAGAGGGAATGTTGTAGAACATAAAGGCTCTTTTCCCAAATCACATTTTTAATTTTGCAGAAAACTAAACAGTACAGGCAGGTAAGGAATGGCTGCAGGACTGACTGATGAGGTCCTACCATATTTGTTTAGACTCTGAAAGTAGGAAAGTCAGAGTACAGTGCTCACCATATTTGTGCTCCTTCTCTTGCCCCACAGTGTTTAATTCTCTAGCACAGAAGCTGAGAGAATGCTAGAAATGCTATTTATCTGCCAGCTCTCCAAGTACTGGAGAGCTCTGAAAAGAAATAACAAAGAATATGAAGATGAGAACATCACAGGACAGCTGAAAGATCCAGGAAAGATACATGGAAACGGAACAGATTATTAGTCTATTTATATCTATATTTTTCAATTTTAACAGCTCTGAAAAAGCAGTTTTCAATATAAGTAACAAGTTTGCACTTCCAGTGCTGACACAGACACACACCTTTCAGTTGGTAGTGGAGCTGTCTGCTTTGTGGTCGTGGTGAGCAAATGCATTTTCACAGTCCACACTGAGTCCAAGTGGCAGCACTCAAAGTACTTGACTACTTGGTAATATGAAGGAACAGCATCTATATACCTGGTAGGAGAAGGAGCTGGAAGCACCTGAAGCCTATTGATCACCATAAACTTGTTTCAGGCTGCACATAAACACTTGTTACAGGAACCGGCATGGTGGTCATAGCGTAACAGAAGTAGTATTTTTGGGAGTCAAATGAAAAATGCAGTATTAAAGCAAAAAAAGAGGAGTTAAACATGATACAGCATTTAAGCTAAAGAGAAAATACTCCTCAAATTATATGTGAGTGACTAAGCAGAAGAATAAACCAGCTGGAATCTGATGGTGGACCACAGAGATCACTGTTAAGAACTGGCTTTTTCAAGTACTACTAGTGTAGAAAACTAGACTTGACTGTAAAAACTATAAAAAGTTGAGTGCTGCAACTATACAGGCAGGAAAGTAATTGTGTTGGGCAATTGTGCAGTACATTTCCAACAGATGCGGGGTTAAAACAAAGTTGCAATTTACACCCATCAATATAATGCATGCTGATACACTTTACTTAGAATTATTTTGGAAAAGCAGCAAAGACAAAAAGAACAACAGCATGGAAGGGGAAGCAAAGGGGAAAATCAGATTTATAAAAAACGCAAATGTACTGACACCTGGTATTTCTGAGTTCTGATAATTCCCAATTTCCAAATTCCTTGTTATGCACAGATGAATTTACACACTTATAAACTCCACCTCTTTTAAATGATTTTTCTTTATTTTTGACTTAGAATTATTTTTTCCCAAAAGTTCCAAAAGTACTGTGATTCCAACCATAGTGACTCAATGTATGTGATGCTAAGTTTGATTATCCTTCACTATGAATACATCAAATATTTCATTTAAAGTTGTTTTACCAAAATACATGAAGTATAAAAAAAATTTCTTCCTTTACATAATATTTTAAGCAAAAAAAACCCCCAACTTTCAAAATGAACTCTATTATTACTGTATAATTTATTTAGATACTTTTCTTATCTCTACAGATCAATTGGAACTTCTGTTGTACTACCTATTCAAAGACAGTTGGAACAGTGTAACTGTTATCTTTTTAATTAAATTTGTAGAAGCACTTTGATAGTATCCATAACAGATGACAACATGAAGCAGTCAGAATTTGAGTTTTCAAAGCAGTGTAAGAAGCAGTGGGGTAAGTTCAGTTTTTAAGAGTATTTATAGACTGAACTACCTACCACAACTTTGTGTAACTGAAGTCAGATTGCATGATGGACCAGAAAATAAAGAATTATGGTGCTATGATTCAACCCCAGCTGGAAATCAAGTACCACTTCCCAGCCCCTCCATGGTGTGAAGGGGAGGAGAATCAGGAAAAAAATTTAAAACTCAAGGGTTAAGATAAGAACAGTTTAATAGCTGCAATGACATAAAAAAAAAAAAACCAACAAACTAATAATACCAATCACTATAACAATAGCAATGGAAAGGAGAGGGTGAGAGAGAGAGAGAGGAATAAAACCCAAGAGAGGGAAGCAGTGCACAATACAGCTGCTCAGCACACACTCACCAATGCCCAAATCTGTCCCCCAGCAATGACTGCCCCTCTCTTACGGAAAAACTCCCCCTGGATTATATACTGGGTATGATTCTCATTGTATGGAATATTCCTTTGGCCAGTTTGGGTCAGCTGTCGTGGCTGAGCAGACCCTCCCAGCTTCTTGTGCACCTGCTGGCTAGCAGAGCATGGGAAGCTGAAAAGTCCTTGCCTTAGGGTAGTCACTACTGAGCAGCAACTGAAACCTCAGTGTGTTACCAACATTATCCTCAGGCTAAATCCAAACCACAGCACTGTGCGAGCTACTAAGTTTCTAAGAAGAAAACTAACTCTATTACAGCTGAAAACAGACACGGAGAAGTAGAGCATTTGTCCAATCTATTCTTTTCTCCAGCATTTTAAAGCTTGTGCCTCATATTTTTGTGGTTTGGTTAATTTAAAAACACATCATCGTGCCTTTTAGCTATGTATTTATCTCCTGCAGAAATCCTCTTGTGCTGTCAACCTCAGCACATAACACTGATGAAATTGTAGGTTTCTGTTGCTCTGCCGATTTCTGTAATTTCATTATGTTGCTAACAGACTTCTCTAGATGTTTGGTAAGCCTACAGAAAAGTGATTTTCTTCACTGTTTTCTCAGATACCCAGAAGAGCCAGTAGTCCTAAGGGAGGACATAACAGCATGATAAAAAAATGTATGACAGATCTAAATAAGGTATCTCAGAAAAATACACATTTTTTACTGTTGTTTATTATTAATTCTTAAATGCATTGTATTGTTCCAAGTAGTGTATGGAAAATTTTAGAAGAATAGTTATATTGGAGGTGGGGAGGGAGAGAGAAAGAGATGAAAAGACAGAAGACTATTACTTTGTCTGTGTACAGTTATGCATGTGTATGCAGTACTGACTTCTACAAAGTGTTTTAATTCCGTACTGTGAGGATGGTTTATCATAGAATTAAACTGCTTTCTGTGCCACAGCTCTAAAAAGGCAAGTGCCTGTCATTGCCAAAGCTCCCTATGGAGACTGTCTATCCATTTATGGATTTGGTCAAGATCACATCTCACTGAACACAGCTCCTCAGTACAGTAATTAGTTAAGCAGGAGCAGATTAATCAGATGGCTCTGGTGACTCAGAGAAGAGAGGATGAAGAAAGACGGCTATGTACCGTGCCTCTATGTTGAGAGTAAGACCAAACATGCCTGTACAACTTTCCAACCCAAAGGAAAGGGGCTGATCTGCTTGGGATTTTCTTATTCTACTAAGAGAACCACAATAAAGTTTTTCCAACATACTTAATGTCAAACAAGCTAAACTGTTGGAGCGTGAATGCATGCACACACCTGTTTTTGAGCTGAAAAGCAGTTATTAACTAGTACAGTCCATCACGCAGAGATGAGGGAAAGTGGTTCCTGTGTATCAGCAATTTGGCAGTAAACATCAACTGCAGATGACTGAATAATTCTTTGCATTTAGAAATAAGAAGCTTAGAAAAAAATGCAGTCTCGCGATGATTAGGCTGAATTTCATGAAGTAGAACCAAGCGTAAGTTTCAGCCACTCTCTGCGTACATATAAATATGCACAGTATCTCTATATATATTACTATGAGGATTTTAAAAACACGATTAAAATATGAATGGATGATGTTTTGTTTTATACACACTATATTGTGAAGTGAACAGATATTTGATATATTTTATCATAAGAAGTAAATGAGTTTCTGTCCTTGAAAAGGGTTTTAATTAGAAACATAGCATCATGAAAAAGAAATTAAAAGTCAAAATGCCTGTAATATTTGCATCCTGCTGGTGTAGTTTGTCTGAAGGCTAATGCAAAGCCCTTGCCAAGTATGGCTGCTATGTAACCAGATAAGAATGCAGTCCTCTCTTTTACCCAAGGAGAGTGCCTTCACATTTTTTTCCTTTCAAAAATGGCTCTGTTTCAATTCACAGCTTGAAACTGAACAGGATTTCAGTGAAATTCGGTGTTCTGACTGCGTTACACCAATTCTCCCCATGTAGCTGCATGTATATCTGCTCAGTGTGATTCCCAAGCGTTGGCATGGGACCTTGGGATGGGGAGAAGAGTGGAAGGAATTATGAAAAGTAAATTCAGAGATGTGTGATTCAATGTGAAAGAAGTTATGAAAACACTTGAACAAACAGTGATATAAGTTCTGCTTGTGTTCAGAGGAAGGGGTTAAAAGAGAAAGAATGGCAAGGAAGACGGTGGACTTGCTCAAGGCCTGGAGAATAACGGTGTGGGAAACCATATGTTTAACCTACTGCTGTTTATCCTCTATCTGTCTGGGGAAGTAGAATTTCTGTGTAGAGATAACATAGGTGTTTACAGAGACCTGTAGGCCCTATCCCAGACATGCTTGAGCTCCCTGTTGGGAGAGAGATCAAAGCAGAGACCATAAAAAGCACAGGGAGATCACAGCATGGTGCTGAACTCCGCATGCGCAGGCCCTGGATAAACGGACACAGCAGCAGCCCTGCCGCCCTCTAGGATTGGACTGAGCCTGACAGTGCCGGTGCCCTCATTCTGTGTGTCTCTGCTGCCCAGCCTTGTTTCAGGATCCTCCAGTCAGCGAGGTAATGGAGTAAATCTATTCTTTGCATTTCAGCTGTGGTGGTTTTGGTTGCCCCGTCACCTGTCTGTGTTGATTCACAGCTCAATACAGAAGCTATTTGTATTTTCCTTATGTAGTCCACCTCCTTGGTATTTAATTGTGGCTGAATTGTGGTTTGCTTCACCACTTTAAAGGAATGTTTAGGTAAGTATTTGAGTCATGATGCATCACACATTAATAGAACCACAGAACAGTTGGGTTAGAAGGGACCTTAAAGATTGAGTTCCAACTGACCTGCAATAGGCAGGGACACCTCCCACTAAACCCAACTGCACAAAGCTCCATGCAAATTGGCATTGAGCACTTCCATGGATAGGGCATTCACAACTTCTCTGGGCAACCAGTTCCAGTGCCTCATCACCCTCACAGGAAAGAATTTCTTCCTAATATCTACTTTTAAGCATTCTTTCTGTCAGTTCAAAGCCATTCCTCTTGTTTTGTCACTACATGCCCTTGTGAAAAATCCCTCTCCAGCCTTCCTCTAGGCCCCCTTCAGGTATTGAAAGGCTGCTGTAAGGTCCCCTCAGAACCTTCTCTTTTTGAAGCTGAACAGCTGCAACTCTCTCTGTCAGTATACAGCCTGGCATTACAGAACGGGAACAAGTAAATAATGTTCAACCACAATATAAGAAAGACATTCAGCTATTAGAGAGTGTCCAAATGTGGGCTATGATGATGGTGAAGGGCCTTGAGGGGGAGCTGAATGATGAGGAGCTGAGGTCACTTGGTCTGTTCAGCCTGGAGAAGATTAAGGACAGACCTTATTGCAGTCTTCAACTTCCTCATGAGGAGAAGAGATGGGGCAGACACTGATCTCTTCTCTGTGGTGACCAGTGACAGAACCCAACGGAATGGCCTGAAGTTGTATCAGGGGAGGTTTAGGTCGGGTATCAGGAGGGTGGTTGGGCACTGGAACAGGCTCCCCAGGGCAGTGGTCACAGCACCAGCCTGACAGAGTTCCAGAAGCATTTGGACAACCCTCAGGCATATGGTGTGTTTCTTGCAGATGTCTTGTGCAGGCCCGGGAGTATGATTCAATGATCCTGATAGGTCATTTCCAACTCAGCATATTGCATGATTCTATGAACATTATTAATGTTTAAGACCCTTTCAATTGCCAAAATAAAGGCAAATATATTAAATTACAACAAAGCATTAAAACAGAAACATGTATTGGAAATTTAATATAAACAAATCATAAAAACATCACCTCTGAAGACTTTATTTGCATTGAACTCAAATTTATCTCTAAAGATACTATTGTTCAAAAGAATGAGGAAGAAGAATATGGGAGTTACAGCAAAGAATGGAAAGCTCTGTTTTCCAATATATGCATATTTCAACAAATATTTACTATCTAAACTGAACTGCCACACAAAGCAGTAATTGTGAGACAGTCAAGGCTTATAAAGGCATTTCGTAATTGTTTAAAAATATTAGACAATAAAGTTTACCAGGACTTTAAATAAGAGTTAACATCCATAAACTCAAATTGGCAGGTAATAATTTAATAATGTAACAGAAATTTCACTAAATCCTTTGGAGACCACCTGCTCAGAAGAAAATGCTGTGCAAGAAAGATGCATCTTTAATCCTCTCATCAGTCCTTAAGCTTAACCTTTATTGCTGCCTAAATGTTGTGTTCCTATATACTTTATTATTTAGTCTTAAATTCAGGTTAACATTTTTATTGATTTTTCATGAAAAACTTCCAATGAATCAATTTCCCTCCATTTAGATAATTGTAAAATTAATTTAATTTCTGTTTTCCCAAATTGTCTTCAAATTTCTTATCACATTAAAAATAACTTTATAATTTTCATATTCAATAAAAGAGGGATCAATAAAACTAAAACCTGACAAGTCCAAGATTCAGAAGAGTTTGGAGCATAGCACCTCTAGTATTCACTCTCTTGTCCTTTCTCCCCCCGTGGTAGTGACTGGGTTTCCTGGTTACAATCCATAGGATACACTAGACTTGTTCTCTCTGGCTGCTGTGGCAACTGACCCGACACTGTGTAATGTGCTCCATTTCTTTTGCTGTATGGTTTATAGCCTTTCTTGGTCAAAATTCTGCAATACAAATGAAACACCGCTTGTTTGCCTTTCACTTTTTCTTAAAACTAACTTTTGAATAAAAGCTGTATGGTTTCATTGGCTGTTTATCTCTGGTGTTTACCACCTTCGGTCCTCTTCATCCCATTCACTGTGCTCTTTTAATACAACACAAAGCTTTCCTTCGCATGATTTTCACCAGTGTCAGCTCCCTGTATTTATTTTCCTCACTCAGTTGTCTCAGTTCCAGATTTTTATAACCTCCACCTTCACCTGCAGCTTCAGCACTTGCAAGTAAGTCCATCTTCTCTTGTACCTCACTAAATCTTGGTCTTCAAGCCATTGTTGTCCAAAGCTTGGAAAAATTACAAATTTCTCCTCATTCCTTCCACCTCTGCTCTCATCTTTACTGCTCCTCCTGTCCTTACACGTTCACCTGACTCCAGCAGGGTGCCAGGTACTCAGATCTTGAAGCTCAGTTAAATAAATGAATCAGTACCCCCCCACAAAGTCTCTTCCAGGAGAGATGCCCTTCTTCAAATCACCCGCTTGCTACCTATACTATGTTCTCTGCTTGACACTTGCTTTCCTTCCAATTTACCTAGCTCACCTTCGCAATAAAATGGCAAAGCATGCCAAAAACATAACTGAAAAAAACCCAACCAAACCCAAACCACCCTGACAATTATGCTTCTGTTCTGGATTAAACAGAGTGCTGCATCCCAAACATGATGTTCACACACTTTTAATGCTCAGTAGGGCTTATTCAGTATTTGGACAGAAACAGCTCTTCAGAACCTATTAAGTTCTCAGCTATGGATGTATGAAATGGATGGACTCATTGCATGTTCAAGTTAACACACACAGCTTTAAACAAAGCCTTTAATCTACAAAAAAAGGAATAAACAGTAATTTGAGTTATTAATTTGAAGCTTCTACATACCTCATTAAAAATACAATTCTGCTGCTTTCAAGGTTATTTACTCCCTTTTATTTAGATAGCTTAATTGCACTTGTTAGAAGTCGTTTAATGAAATAAATTTAAAAGCATATATGCAGAAAGACTAAGTTTAACTTAACAGTTAAGCGGCAGACGGCACATCATGCAGTTACATGCAGCATCAATCTGCAGCATGGACAAAAGGATTAATCTACAAATCTTGCTGTATAACTAGTGTCAATATAGAAACTATCTGCCTCCCCACCCCCCATCCTCCCCATCTCACATGTACAAAAAAAAAAATTCTGTTCCTTAAGCAACAGTATTTCAGTGGGAAATTCTTGGACATTTAGCTACCCATTTGCTTTTGGGTCCAAGTCAGTTCATTTTAAGTACTGCCCGATTTAAAGTACAAACCATCTGAAGCTCCTGTATTTGCCAAGATATTTCACTCACTGAAATTCTATTATGTCTGAAGTTTCACATTTCTTTTCTAATTTCAATCCACTAGTCTTCTGAAGAGGTACATATAACTCCTTTAGGTTAGCTTTAGGTTTTTTTACTTCCTCTCTTTATCAACAGTCTCACCACAACTGAACTAAATGGCACAATTATCCAAAAACACACTAAAATAATTTTTCTTTGGTTTATTGCATGCATCGAGATCGAACTCTGAAGACAGAGAAGACTGCAGCACTTGTATGCTGTCCAATCTGAGAGCATAGTACAGATGCAATAGCTGGAGGGGGGAGAAAAGACAGTGACAAGAATTTTATTTTTCTTTTTATATAGCCAACTTCTAGCCAAATCCGTGTAACTCTCTCCAACCCCTTTCCTTAAAGAAAAAATAGAGCTTATGACCTAGCAAGTCAATCTACGTGGCTTTATGTTAAAACAAGCTGAACTGAAGATTGCTGCTTGCTATTACTTTGATATTGGTTTTGTTTAAAGTGGAAATACACTCTATTAGAACTTTGTGCTACAGCAACAATCACAGCATACTTTTCAAACTAATGGATGAAAATCATTGGTGCCCAAACCAGATCACTTCATTAAAAACACAGTGTTCTCTTCCTTTGGTAGGATTTGGAAGTGATGTTGTACAGCGCTAGAGAGACAGCAAATCTCGAGCATGACTGCTGAATAATTACACGGGCTCAGGTTAAGAACACATTTTATTTGCGTAAGTGCTCCTTGTGAAACAAGAACGAGGTTTCCAGTTAGACTTCTAGATGGAATTTGAGAAGACAGGAAAACATCAAGTTTTTGGAGGTTTGATTATCTAACTTTATCAGAACTTAAATGAGAAATAAGAACAGATCACTGAAGATTAAAAAGCTTGCATCAAATTAATATGAGAAGTAGATGCATCATCACCTTATTCATCTATTTGAACTTCTCTGTTGCATGAAATAAAATCTCAACACTACCACCATGCTTTGGGATTCCATCCATTTGTGTTCCAGATTCTTAGTAGTCTACACTTTCTCTCAAAATACATCAAATATTCCTTGCTTGGTTTTTAACATGTTTTCTGCCTACAAGCACTTACTTTGACTCATCATAAAAAAGCTACCAGTATGCATTTAGTTAAGAAAAGAGCATTGAATGTTTCATTTTTCAGTGTTAGTGCTGCTATGCATTAACCTTTCTTTATATTTACAGGCAGCTGAGCTGATCTTCTTTTGAAGCAGAGAAATGGATTAAGTGATTTCTAGAGATAGTTTATATAAAGTATAAAGCTAGAGCATGAAGACATCCCACTTTGCAACTGGATGCTGTGCACAGAAGCTCTCCCCTTTGTGTAAGCTCTGACGAAACACCACCTCGACTTCTGACTTCAGCAGTCAGTGTTTTGAAGAAGTCAGAAATTCACATGCCTACTTTGATGATCTTTATGAAAGTTAGGAAAACTAGTACATTGAAGGAAAGGCTGGAGACTGTTGTAACCAATGCAGACACTTTTATTAATGCAAGGAGTATGCTCAATGAATATTAGCAGTGATAATTAATACAACTGGAAAGAAAGGGGGAAAAAAAGTTGCAAGTCCATATCAGCATTACTAAAAATAAGTGGTTTTCTAAAATTCAGCTTCTTTGTCAAAATAGAGATATTTTTTCTATGTTTGGTTTTGACTAAGGAGACTTGTCATCCAAACAGTTGTGTACTTAGAATCACTAATATCACTGGTAAGTTTCACTCTCTGTAGTAATTTAGTCAGTCTCCAAGAGATTCTAATGCATCAATTCCAGCTCTCAGTGGTTCAGCTCTTCCTACTCAGGTGAAGAGTTAGGCATCAGAATAAAAACACATTCTCATGGACTTCAGCTTAACAGTCACTGCAGGGTGCAGTTGAAAGCCTTTCTTCACGTTTCAAAGGCTGAAAGAAAAGGACTGCACAAACTACAGGAAGCACTTTAGAAATTATGGCCTTAATCAAGATGTACTTCTGTAGAATTCTGCACTGTACAATTGTAAGTGACCTACATAACCTGGCTTTTCCACCCTCCACCCTTGTGCTTCATATTTTACGGCCAAGCAATTCTGCACCAGATAGAAAGCAAGTGCAGTAACCTGGGGACATTTGGGGGAGAGGTAGAGTCTGCTAATACAGCTCCAAAACAAAGCAATGATTTTTGAATTCATAAATTACTTTGTAAATGGAGCTTCAATGAGTGTGTTTTTCCAGAAACCTGGTCTTTTCATTACAGCTTTCAAACAAAAGGCACCCTTGTAGAGAGCAGTATCCAAGTCCATCACTCCTGAGAGTTAGGTATCAGCAAGGAGATGTGAGCTTCTTTCCTATTGCTACCACCAGCAGTGAGTCCCTAGATTCAGTTCCTCATCTTGCTTCTACTCAGGAACCCCCTGCATGCAGACTGAAGATAAGCAAGGCCCTGGAAAAAAAGCAGAACCAGTCACCCAGTGGCATTTCAGCACTTCCAACGAACTTCCTCTGCATATCAGTTCCCTCTCCATCCTTCCAGAGATATTTCACTGCACCCTCTGCTGTCATGACTTCCTCAAAAATTAACTACTAATCCACTTCCTGAAAGCATTAATTTTTTATGTAACATATTTCAGAGGCTTAGAGATGAGTATGCTTGACATGCTGGAAGGGTATAAAGGAGTTTTAGTTGATTTTAGCTCTGCATTGAAGCTGTCTTTGGAAAGCTTTGGTCAGATGTTCCTGTAGTATATGGTATTCCAACTAAAAAAAAGTTGCCCACAATTGACAGTCTGCTTTATGGAAGATATTTGTTGTAGTTACTACATAGTTGTGCACATGCAAATAAGAGACAAACAATCCTGAAATATTTCATTTCCCAAACCACAGCCTACTTCGATCTTTGATTTTCTAGACACAGACTTTTAAGCTTAAGAGTTTCAAAATTAAACAGCACATATTCCCGAAATTTTCTTTTATCTGTTGCCTCCTTAACAAAGGAAACACATAGAAATTACACAAGCTCCACTAGTGCCAACAAAGATGTAATTAATTTTGCTGAATTTTTTGTTACAAACCCAGTTCACAAAGGCATTTTATTTTGGCCTTGAGAACACAAATCCCATTTATGCATTTCCTTCCTTTTTCTGTCATTAAGCAACGTTTATCTGTGTAAGTTTCATCTACTTGAAACACTACCTGCAGCAAGGTTTCCCTTAGCAGGGACTGCTATTGCTTCTTTCACAGAAGCCCAACTCCCTAATAAAAACACTAAGTCAGACGACCATGTGCCTCTGGACTGCTTTCTGCACAGACCCCCTGTGCCACTACTGTAAGCAGCCTGCCTTTCCTACTGCCAGCCATCAGCTTTCCAGTCCAATACAAATTGCCTCAGGGAGGCCAGTACAATGTGCTCTCCCCTGGTGACAAGCTTCATTTTGTTCTTTTTCATGTTAAAATGTCAAAAAAAAAAAAAAATCGCTCTGTTGGGAGGTTTCTCTTAGCTCTTTACACAGGGAAATGTTAATGAGGAACTACCAGAAAGAGACCAGTGTGGTAGTACCTCTGCCACAAATGACCTTGCAAAATAATTTGATGAAGAACAACAAATTTTAATAGTCATTTTTATTCTAGGGAAAGAGGTCTTTTAAGAAGGATTTATTATACTGGGTAAGAAAACCTGTGCTGCTGAAGACAGAGCGTGGCAAGTAGCATCTCCTTGTTTCACCTCCCATAAGGTTCTCCTGCCCAGCTGGAGAAGGCAGCAGTAGCTACTTGTCAGGAAGTCAGCACTCAAACGTAGCTTCATGAAGCCAGGAGACAGCCCAGTATTTTGCAGGATGGCTCCCTTCCTATTAACAGTGTCTCAGTAACCTGCCTGAACGCCACTTTGGACTTCTCAGCTATTCAGCATGCAAAACTCAAACCAGAATCCTGCTATCCTTCTACAACACCATGTTTCTGAAACTACTTTGGCTGCTCAGTCAATTTCACAAAGTTCCAAGATGCTAGATGCCAGAAATTGTTGCTTCTTCCCCGCAGTGATAAGGAGCTGATGAAGCAGCATCCCTCTGGCGGAGCTGGGGGTCCTGAGGCAGGCCCAGCTACCGGTGGATGGGAGACAATGCGCAGATGAGGTCAGTATCACCTCTGGATCACTCCCTCCTGCTGGGACAACTGCTGAGAGCCCAGCATGCACCACAGAATGCAAAGAAGAATTTGGCTGGCAAGAGCCCAGGGTGCAGCAGGCCACTGAGACCACGGCCCTCGATGCCAGGTGGCACACACCTCCCACAACAGGGGATCAGCTTTGTTGTTACGTAGTTTGGGAGTCTGGAGCCAAAAAGACATTCCCCATTTGCCCAAAGAAAGCAAGACTAGGCTCCCAGAATGTCTTGGTTTCTTAAGTGCCCTTGACTGTCTTGTGCTTGGAAGTAAAGTGCCTCACAACATGTCAGGAAGGCAAGTGTGCTGGCGTGCAATTCATGATTCAGGATGGACTGTCTGTCACTGTTATGGCAACCTGTGCAGTACATTTACTCTGACCAGCTGTAAAAGCAGCCATGTGGCTACTCCTTGGTAGCCACAAAAAAACTAATGGAAGACACTCATGATCTTGGTAGACTGCCCAGAAAACCTGCTGGCACCTAAGTTTGCATCTGCAGAGCAACAATTGCATGTCAAATTCTTCCTTCTCCTCACAGGTCAGGTGTTTCTCTCACAGCAAGAGCTGCTTTGGCCTCACAGCTTTGTTGTGGCTGAACGCCAACAATGTGCCGGAAGGAAAACGAGTTTTCAGAGGCAAAACAAAAAAAGACTGCCAGAAAATACAGACTGCTCTCTTCCTGTTTCCTAGAGTGACAGCAGTGAAATTTTTCTAGCAATTAATGGGTTTGCACAGGTGTTACTCCAAGTGTAACCATAAGACTGTCTAGCTGGCAGAAGTGATACTGTGTTGGTGGTGACAGGCAGAGAGCTGAGCTCAGCTGCTGCAAGTGTACAGCTCAGCTGCTGCAAGTACACTACTGCAGAGTTGGCAGTCAAAAATCAACTTGTAGGCTTGACATGAAAATCAGTCAAATGGAATAGGGAATCCTCCAACACCTTCCTTTCTGAAACTGTACAATCACACAAAGAGTCAGAAAAGCTTCTGAATTAATTTTCATTGTCTTGGCAACACCACCAGTGAGTCTCAGCTGTTTTATAAACAGCCTTTAGGCTTAAATTCACTGCCATTCTCAATGCATTCACTATGTACAACTGCAGATATTTATTGCTCTTTTTGAAAGTTTTGTCAAAGCATGGATATAAAAAACACCAAAAACAAACCAAACCAAACTTCAGCATCAGAGAAAGTTTATCTCAAACTGTGAGGCAAAGAACATTTGAGTAAACAAGCTGAAATCCCAATACATGTGTGAGTCTAGGCTTCCCCCTGAGAGTGAACAGGGTAAGCACAGGCATTGCTGCAAACAGCCAGACACAACCTTTGTCACAGATGCAAATATAAATTGACTTAACAATGAGTATAAGCACCTCCCAACAAAGGTTCCTCAAAAATCCAGGTCCCTTTGGAAGATGTAATGCAGTAGCCGCTGCATGGGGAAAGGTACCAGCCAGCTGTAAGACACCCCTGCACACAACCATTTCAGCATGGGGCTAAAAGAAGACAGCTTATCAGAGATGGGAACATAGTAAGATTAAACTAGATGACAGAAGGGCTTGAAGCAGCACCCACATGAAAGATAACATGCTGAGCAGGCTGCAGATGTGAACCACTAGCATTACCTAAGCACAGACACAGTGTTCTCACAACTGCAAGAACAGGGTCACTGCCCTCTTCTGCAAATGCTACAGGAAACTGACAATCACATGGAAACCAGGCAGTCACCATGACACAGTCACTTTTTCTGGCCTCACATGATTTTGCATGCTACAATGCTGAGACTCTTTTCCCCACCTGCCACATGACTAGCAGAAGGAATAAACTTCAGTCAACACCACCAGAGTAGTACCACCAGAACTTCAAAAAATAGGTTGATTGTAGCTCTTTTGCATTTTAAAGATCTGCTCCAAAGTTAAAGCCTATGTAGGCCATACATTAAACAAATATCTAAAGTAAATCAGGAGAGTGCATAAAATTAGTGTAAAAAGTAGTACTGTTGAGAACAATATGAGGCTTCTCTATGCAATTTATTATCAATTTATAATTTTTACACTCATAGTCCTCCCAAAATAGTATTTTTCCACAATGCAGTTGAATTAATTTTCGTATTAGCATCATCAACATTTGTAGGGCTAGATTGCTAGCACAGTGACAATTCTGCAGCATATGGCATTGTGGAAAGGGCCTCTAACATGTTCCTTCTCTGTCTAGAAGTGAAGCTGGTACAAAAATATCGGTGCATACCCTATTTAACCCCTGCATGCCCAGCTACTTCTTCCTGTTGTCATATCTCTTCTTAAACTGATCTCACAAAATAAGGTTTACTTCTAACCATTAAGGCTCAATGATTCACCTTAAAAGATAATTAAGAAAACCCCAAACCCTGTTCACACAAGGCATGGCAGGAAGTGCTACCACATGTCCTAGGATGAAATAAAAATGAGCTAAAGTTCTTCATGCCAATGTTGCTTTGTACTCTTCCTAAAAGTCACAGAATCATAGAATGGCCTCAGTTGGAAGGGACTTTAAAGATCATTTAGCTCCAAGCCCCCTAAAATTGGCAGGAACAACTCCCACTAGACCAGCTTGCTCAGAGCCTTATCCAGCCTGGCCTTGAACACTTCCAGGGATGGGGTGTCCACAACTTCTCTGGGCAACCTATTCCAGCACCTCACCACCCTCACAGCAAAGAGTTTGTGCCTAGTACCTAATCTAAACCTTCTCTTAGTTTGAAGCCATTCTCCCTTGTCCTGTCACTACACGATTTTGTAAAAAGTCTCACTCCATCTTTCTTGTAGACTCCCTTCAGGTACAGGAAGACTGAAATTAGGTCACCCCAAAGCCTTCTCCAGGCTGAACAATCCTAATTCTTGCTTTTCCTCTCCTCTGGACTCCAAAAGATTGAAGTGCTTTTCATGCTGGGACCCCAGAGATGGATGCATTGTTCCAGGTGGGGTCTCACCAGAGCAGAGCAGAGCAGAGGGGCAGAATCCCCTCCCTGGCCCTGCTGCCCACACACCCCCAAGTCCTTCTCCCCAGGGCTGCTCTCCATCTGTTTATCCCCCAGCCTGTGTTGGTACCAGAGGTTGCCCTGATCTAGGTGCAGCACCTTGCACTTGGTCTTGTTAAATCTCACGAGATTCCCATGGGCCCGGATCTTGAGCTTGTCCATGTGCCTCTGGATGGCCTCCTGTTCTTCAGGTGTGTCAACAGCACCACTCAGCTTGATGACACCTGCAAATTTGCTGAGGGTGCTCTTGATTCCTTTGTGTCATTAATGAAGATGTTAAATAACAGCTGGTCCCAGTACGGACCCCCAGAGACACCACTTGTCAATGATATCCATTGGGACTCTGACCCGTTGACCACTATCCTCTGGATTAGCACCTCCAACCAGTTTTTTATCCATTTCTCTCCAATTTAGAGAAGGATGTTGTGGGGTCAAAGGCTTTACAGAAGTCCAGATAAATTATATCTGTAGGCTTTCCCTTGTCCACTGATGTAGTCACTCCATCACAGAACACCACTGGGTTGGTCAGGCAGAACCTGCCCTTGGTAAAGTCATGCTGGCTTGAGTCACTTCCCTGTCCTCCATGTACCTTAGCACAGCTTCCAGGAGGATCTGTTCCATGATCTTTCCAGGCACAGAGATGATGCTAACAGGTCAGTAGTTCCTAGGGTCCTCCTTTCTACCCGTTTTAAAGATGAGTGCAATGCTTCCCCTTTTCCACTCATCTTGGATTTCCCCTGACTGCCATGACTTTTCAAATATCATGAAGAGTGGCTTTGCAACTACATCAGCCAATTCCCTCAGGACTCTGGAGTGCATCTCATCAGGTCCCATGGATTTATGTATGTTTAGGTTCCTCAGATGGTCCAGAACCAGATCTTTATTTATAGTGGGAGCAACTTTGTTCCCTCAGTCCCTGTCCTGCTATCCACACACTCAAGAGGTGAAGGAAGGAAGGTTGCCATTGAATATTGAGGCAAAAAAATTGTTGAGTACCTCAGCCTTCTCCTCATCCTTTCTCACCAGTTTGCCAGCATTGTTTATCAGGGACAGTACGCCTCAGCCTTTCTCACCCCATCCCCACCCCCATCCCTCACCCCTTCATTGCTGTGCTCTTTCCAGCTCACCTGTCCTTGTTTCTACTGCCTCTGCATTTGATTCATTCCCTTTAGTTTGACCACTAGTTCCCTACTCAGCCATGCTGATCTCTTGCCTTCCTTGCCCTATTTCTTGCTCCTGGGGATTAGCCAGCTCTTGTGCTCTGTGGAAGACTTCCTTAGAGATCTGCCAGCTCTGTTCCACTCCCTTGTTCATCTGGGCAGTCTCCCAGAAGTGTCCACTGACTATCTCCCTAAAGAGCTGGAAGTCTGCTTTCCTGAAGTTCAGGAGGTTCACTTGGCTCCTTTACTTGACCTGTATCCCTTAGAACTGCAAACTCCACCAGTGCATGGTCACTGCAGCCCAGGCTGCTCAGTTTCTTCCAACCACAGAAAATTAATTACTCTCAGGTCAAGAAACAAAAGTGAAATGAATTATAGCTAGTTCACTACATTTGGGATACCATTATGGAAACATTACATTTGATTTTTTATATAGGAGAGTTACAGAGATGGATCACCTAAAATCAAATATCAGCTCATGGTTTTAAATTAAGACTGACAGAATATGCAAAACAGGTCAGAAAATTTTCCCTGTAGATGATTTTCTCCCTGAACTATGAAGCTGAGAGGACAGAACTGGAAACACTACACTTTGTTACACTAATTTTACAGCAGTAGCATCAAACCACCTATGTTAAAAAGTACAAAGTCAACTCCACATATTTTCATCAACTTTCATTATTGACAAGTTATACCCAAATTCCACAGAAAACAAACAAAGGGGCCACCTTGCAATGGCTGTGGAGGCCTTTTCAAGTGAGCAGAATAGTCAAACCCCACAACTGTCCCTGTAACATGAAATCCAATAGAAATACAAAATATAATAAAGATACCCCTTTACTATGTCATCTTCTCATCTCATAGAAGTATTGATGTGCAGCTTGAATGCTTGGGAACTTCAGCAGGAAAGCTTGTACAGACAATAGTGATGTCGTATGCAGGACCGACTTTGGTGTCTCCAAAGGAAAAAAGTGATTAATTCAAGATTTGCTTCATTATGAGCAGATCCAAAGGCCACTTTATAGCTCAATCTCTGAAATAGTTCTTCAGTCAGATTCAGAGTAACCTCCTCTAACCAAAACCACAATGAAATGCTCATCCCAAACATTGCTTAAAAGCAATGCAGCTACTGCAAATGGCAAAGAAGAGATTGTAAATGGACCTTTAGAGACCTCTCAAAAGCATGTAAAAAATATGAAATGCATATGAATATGAAAAATTTTAAGATATTTACACAAATTCTTTTCTCAGCATCTTCCTACCCTATAAAAAAAGTTACTGTCAAATTTTCAGAATAAAAATTCTAAATGTTTACAGAGAAATGAAATTTTCCATCAGTTAGATATGCATAACCAAGATAAATATTAATAATTAGCAATTTAAAAATTAATATAGACATAAAAATTCACTGTAAGATGTCTTCTGATGATAATGATCCCAGCTTCATTATTGTTTTGTGACTGATTTTTAAGTTGAGGTTTTGGGGGAGGGGCTTGGATTTTTTAAATTTTTTTTTTTTATATTCCAATAACTTTTGGTTAAAACAGATATAATAACTTTAAGAAAAAAAGGCAACCACAAAAGTCAACTGACAAGAATTCACCGTGTACCAAGGTGAGCTTGTTACGATAGTAATAGGCTAATAGCACAGCACAGGCAAAGAAGATACTTTCAGACTAAACCTGAAGATGTTTTCAACCTTTCAACATCCTGGAAAATCTCAGCTCCTGTGTGTTTATTGAGTGATTAAGGACAGCATGGTGCATTTTGACACTTGGAGTTAAAGTCAAGAAAAACATCCAACAGGCAGCAGGAAGTGAATATCATGTTGAGTTTGGATAGCTGCCAAAGTGCAGAGGGCAAAAAGCAAATGTAAGCAAAGATAACATCCAACACAGACCAGAAGGCAGTGATGTGTTGCTTCTGATGGTGTACAGAAACAACTGAACCTTAATTCAAGGAGGAAGAAAGAGAAGGAAGAACAATGGGTAGAACACAATTGATTTTAAAAAAGCTACGCATTCAAACAAGCTGTCAAATGCACTGAACAACCTAGTCTGAGCTTTACAAAGATTAACCAGTTTCTTCCCTGTGCAATCTTGAAATACAGGGAAGCTACTGAAAAATTAAGGTGAAGACCAGCACTCCAGGCAGTACCTGAAACTTGCAGCTCTTTGCTTTTGTTAAAGCAAGCACCCTATTCCTCACCACACAGGACAAGCCATTACAAATACCTATAGTAAAACTAGAGCAAACCTGCTCTCCTGCCAGCATAAGGCTACATCATCTATCTGAGAAATGTGCAGTAACCACCTCCATGCAGGTACCCACAACCTAAACACTCTCATGCACATTTCATAACTACCAACAAGGTGACAGTAACCATATCCATAAACCTTATCCCCTTCCCTACAGGGTCGATTCAATTCTCAGTCCAATAAACATCACATTATGTTATCTTGCTTTTTCAAGTGTTCCAGGTCTAACTGAGCTGGAAAACAGTTTCCAAAGAGCCTTCTTTTTCTCTATGGCAGCTACTGGTCATGCTTGAGAATCTATGAAAAAACTGCCAGCCATAAACAGTATTAAAGATAACATTACTTAGCAGATAAAGTTGTGCTCAAATGAAACATGTTAAAAGTCATTTAAAAATTCATAGTCCTCCCAAATGAACAGGAGAGTTGAGCGAAGGAGCAGAACTTCATTATTAAGTAATTTTGTGCAGCTGACTAAACACTAGACATCTCAAAACATGCCAATAACAGTACAATTTACACGTGGGGTAAAAATGGAAGAAAAACTAAGCACAGAAACACAACTGCCATACATCCTGCATGTCTCTAGAAACAGGCACACAGTCCTCTTCCCCTCCACCTTTATTTTTAAGTAAAAAAGGGAGTCATCACTGTGGATGCTAAAAGGCAGGAGCAGAGGAATTTTCCTGTGAAACTATTCTTTGTCATAAGAGAGAAGCTAGAGAAATCCAGCTTCTCACAGCTTCTCTGTGAAAGCTTTCGTTCTCATGAGAACTGGATGGACAACAGTTTGAGAGACTGTAAACCATTTCTGCACCTGCAGGTTGTTGTGAGAACAGTAGAATTGTTTTCAGTCTTGTGAGAATAATATTTGGAAATGGGTGTCTTAACTGCTCAACCTATCACCTTGAGAGGTGATGGGTCAATAGGCCAATCATGTAATTTCTCTTTTGCAGACCATGCTGTAAAGGTTACGGGTGATTAAATGAGGTCACTTCGGCCATACCTTACAACCTGGACTTATGTTGTGATTTTCGCTGTCTCTCTGGGGATAACAGCAACACATCTCCCTCACATACATATTCTCACTTGCCTCTACCTCTCATTACTTCTAAAAGGCCTGCTACAAGAGTACTTAACGTTGTATGCTCAAGGGCCATGGGCTGTAAACTTTATAGCATCAATTACAGACCAACAGAATTGTATAAAATGAATAATATTAATTTGAAGAGATATGGCATGCAATACACACATGACACTTACAATGCAGTCATTGTCCCTAACTTTTTTAAAAAGAAGTTACAAAAAAGACAGAAAAACTGTCTAATACTGGAACACATTAAAAAAAATATATATCATTTGCTTACTAGATTTCAACTGAAAGTGACAGTCAGAAGAGCTCTCCCACCTCAGCTTTCTTTTTCCCTGCAAAAAGCAGCCCTGATGACAGCATAAAAGATACTATTAAGTGCTACCAGTCAAAGCTCCTGCTTTGAATTCTGCAGGATTCACACAACGAAATCTCCTACAGAGGCACAATCAATCCTCCAAGGAAAGATACAAATTAGTATCTCACAATTATTTTATTTAGCAAATGAATCCAATAGCAGCTAGGAAACAATGATGTTCTTCCTTGCACAATGCTTTGCAGATCATCAACTTCAATAATTCTAAAACACTTCCCACTTGACAGTGAAAGTCTTATTTTAGCAAGTGAATTTTCCTGTCACTAGGCTACTCCATAAGATTGAAAAACTCCTGTGCCTCCACTTAATTTGTGGCTCGTTTTAGTACAGATAGACATACACAAGGAACTTGAAAGCAATCTCCATCTGCCTTACAAAGGAGGCAGAGAAAACATTCCTTCACTTGACTCTCTCATTTATGTTACCATTACACACAGCTTAAACCAGAAGTGCGCTAAGAGACTCTTCACAGTGTAGCCCCACAGTCATCAATGCAGTGAACAAGGGCAGGTAACACTGGTTTCAACAGATGAAAGCTTCACTCTACAGCAGCACACAGCTTCAAGTTTTTTTAGACATCGCCCTGATAGGCTAGACAGAAAGTACCACTAGTATTGAAAAGGGACCTGAAGGTTTGAAACAAGGTGCAGCTAAGGAAGGCACTGCTGGCATGAGGCAATCATGCTCCCTCTTCCTCCTACATTTGCTTGCTGCTGTGCTTTGAAACTTTTCAGAACAAGGGGGTTAATAGGTGCTATTGCATCTCTTGCTTTACTTTGACTTCTGGTATCTTATCAGTTACCCACGTCCAAATCATGAGAGCATTTCAAATTTACATGATGCCTGCACATAAGCCTTATAAAAAACAATGCGCAGAAACACAGGCAGAGATTCAGGAGTTTGTCTTTCTGAAGTGCTATGCAGCAAGAAGGATAGGGTTTTTCAAGAAGAAAAGGTGGCATGGCAATGGTATTTCAGACTATGAAAGAATGAGAAAGGAAAGATCTTGCAGGTGCTAAATCCTCCACAGAGAGCACCAGCACACAGCCCTCCTTCCAGTCAAAGCGGTCTTCTTTCAAAGGAGCACATGACTTTAAAGAAGTAATGACTACAGGGTTATCAGACAATATATGGGTTTCTCCATGATCATACTCTGCTAAGCAATTAGGTCAAACTGTGCTCTTGAAAATGAGTTTAGTGCAACTGAAGGTCTAGGAATGAAAGCATGCGGGGGAGATGAAGCAGAAAAGAAGTAGAAGGATTTAACTCTCAAGCACATGCAAAGCCCTTGCCAGAAAGAGGAGTTGCACTGTTGCTAGAACTTTATAGTGTATGAAAGGAACATTCTTGGCACTGAAAAACTGGCATCTTGTGTACAAATAGAAAAAGTGTTCCAAGTTACAAGCTGTACACAGAAACAAAAAGGAACTTCTTCATATCCATGTGCTCACCAGTACTGTCTTATTCATTCTAAATTACTGTTTTGTCAATGGATTGATGTGGCTTAGTTGTCAGGCAAATAAGTAGATTTTTGTTACTTTTAACTAGAACAAAGAGATATTACATGCTTTTACAGAGTTCTGTAATTCTTTTTAAAAAACAGATTCTTTTGTGTAAGCAGGAATTCTGACGTCAGATTCTTTTTCTTATATTCACATTTGGGTTTTGGAATGCAAATTTGAATGAGTAAAGTACTCTGGGTCTATGTTGACAGCAGATGTTCAGATGAAGAGGCACACTGAAAAAGCTGGAAGCATTACTGAAGGTTTGATAACTCTGTTCTCCTGGAAACCCATGGATTACTGCAGATACAAAACAGAGACATACTATCAGCTTTACACATGGCTGTAAGAAATTGACAGAATTATTTTTCTGGAAGTAGCCAAAGACTAAATTCTCTTTCATGCTTTTTCTAGTGCTTTGAACGGTTGAATAGGTGGGTGAGAGGCAAACACTAGACAGGCAGAGACAAAACCTTCCCTGCTTCCTGTATGTATATAAACAATTCAGCTCTGTCTCCAGTTTAATATTATCTATCCAGCAGTCACTTGTACAGTCTGGGTAACACCAAACATGCATACTTGTCACTGTGCCAGTAGACAAGACAAGAAATGCAAGTTATCAACGTTGCTGAAACTTTACACAAAACAGTGAGTAATGGTCAGACACTATTTTTATGCTGTCCAATCCAGTTACTGCCTAGTAGGAACAGCAATTACATTATCGGGGGGAAGGAAGGTGCAAAAAAAAAGTTGTTGGCTATTCTTTTGTAAGCAAAAGCATAATATCTAAAGGCTGTGCAGTAATACTTTTCACCGCTCAGGAGATAAACATTTTTCCATCATTCCTTGTTGAGAATTCATTTTACCATAGGATTAAATTTCACTTTAAAGTTTATCTAATATAGTTCAATGTGACACACAGGCGCTACACAGAGTTTGAGAAGCTGAGAGTCATTTTTACAGTCTTCTCCATGGTATGTTTAATTTTTTTTTTTAATTTTTCTTTTTAACATGACACTAAGCAATACTGCAAAGCTCAAGAGCTCTTAGCTTTCCAGCATAAAGAGAAAAGCAGTGCTACACCACACTTTCACAACCACACTGTCTCTCCCACTTTCACAAAAGGAAATGTAGTGTTAGATTGAGTGAATCTTGGTATTCTTGGTTCTCTCTCAAGGGACACTTCTGAGTCACTAATCTTGACATGTGCATTGCTAAAAGGCAAAAAGTACTGACCCCTTCTAGAGGAATTTGGAGCTGCTCCTTTGCAGTAACAGTGGGAACAATAATAACTCACTGAATGTGGTGACATGACAAATGTAAGATGAACACAATCAGTGTGAGAGTGAACTCAGTCTGAACAGCAGTAGTCTTAATGTATGATTCTGGGTAAAACTTGGGGATGGTAAAAACAACATGAAAGTGAAAACGGAGATGTTTCTGTGCGTCAAATGCCTTAACAAAAGTACTTCAGAGATTATCAAACTACAAAACATGAAGAGCTGGACAGCACTCAAGAAAATACTTCCAACCAAAGTCTACTCATAGACACAGAAGTTTAAAATACTGATATGAAGTCCATGTCAAAACGTAGTGGTATTTAATGTATAAGCTGGAGGAATGTGTATGGCTGCAAAACTTCCAAGGCAGCTGTATGTCAGCCATTTCCTATTAATGATGCCTGGGCTAGAGCTTGTAGAAACCCATTTGGTCTGAGTACATGTACATCTGCTAAAGCCTTTTCAGAAAACACCTTATACTATGAAAAGCTGAGTACTCACACTTGGAAGCAGTTGAAGTAATAACTACATCTATAACATAAAGGAAAACGCAAAAAAAAAAAAAAAAAAAAAAAAAGGGAGATAAGGCAAAGAAAGCCACAGATTTTCAAGCAACTGCCATTCATGGTATTAAAAAGTACATGTACACATACAGGTACTTTAAGAATCAATGCCTGACCATAGCCATATAAATACAGAACTTACTATACCTTGCAAGCACTTAAGTAGAGTCTTAATGCTTCTACTGTTATTTAGTACTTCATTTTCGCCTTCTTTTGGGCTTTTCATGAAATTTGTAAACCAACTCAGCAATTAACATTAAATCATAAGTTAATCTAGCTAAATGTTTAAAGACACATGTGACGTAACTCTGACTCAGAACTGATTATAAAAGCTCAGTTATCACTAGCTCATAAAATCTTAAACCAGGAGACTGGTGTGAATATTAAAACATAAGAGCAGAACAAACATTTGATTTTGGTGATGCTAAAGACTGTTCTTCCTGCTGTTTCATAACTAGTGTTTTGAGTTACACACTTCTCTTTTCAGCAACGGGTTCTGAAACATTCCTAAGGGGCTGTTTGTCCTTCAGCTTAGGGAAGAAAAGTCTAGTGATAATGCTTATCAGACCTCACTTGTCTCATCCACTCTTTCATCACAACGAACAGCCTTTCTTCATTTCACCTTTTCAGAAATTCTCTGTTTAGTAGTGTATGACCTATCATCTTAATGAGCAATAACACTGTGCCTATAAGCAGCATTCCTATGCAGATTTTGACTCTGGAAAGTATCTGTGTTGAATGGCCACAAATAAAACCACAGAAATTCCTCACCTTTACAGCTCAGCTGCACCTGCTAAATACATTAAACAGTGCTAGTGTAAGAAAATGTTTTTTTCAGTATACTTGAAAAAAATAATTGAATACAGTCATGGAGTATGGATCAGTCAAACACTTGCTAGAAAAAGGATGAAATCTAATCACTAAGAGCAGGAGTGAGGATGGACTGCAAAGCTCCCAACAGGTTATACATCAGTTTTCCTTAGAAATTATACATATTAAAGGTGTGGAAAGGATTTAAAGTTTGGTTACTTTCTATTTCTTCCAGGTATGAAGAATCAGTAAAACCCACAGGTGTGTCACTAACCTTTTAGTATTAGAGCATAAGGAGAAACAACCTCCTTATGCTCCACAGAGGATGTCAGAGTAATTTTTTCTGTAGAAAAGTTCTGGATTTTCTCCTCCAATTATTAACTTGATGCTAGCTAAATATATAAGAAACTCACCGAGCTGTAAACACATCACTTAAGCCAGTGATGAAAATACTGCTTTTCCGTGACTTAAAGGCAGATTTTTAAGATGATATAGCATTACAAAAAAAGCAGTTTGTGTCACAAGCACAAATCTCATGCTAAGTGCCTTAGTAACTTCCATGTACATTATGGTTTTATGAGCCACTATTTACAGCCAAGTAATTGTCTGCTTCCCCACATCTTCAGCTTTTATTCACAGCTATTCACTCTCAAAGACAAGCATGGGCACCTCAGAATTTAGAGCATCCAAAAAAAAAAAAAAAAAAAAAAAATCCTAGTTGTCCCCTCTGACCCCTGAGCAAAGGAGGGCCTGTCTGGCTGCCCTATGGCTGCTGCCACAGGAAAACATACTCAGACTGTGCTGTCACCAGTCTCATTGTCCAGGGTTAATCACAGTCAGGTTTTGCTTCCCAGTTCAGAGCAGCTCTTCCACGAGGTCTTAGCTGGCCAGACCTGCACGGTGCTGATGCAGAGCACAGAGGGTTCAGGCTTTACAGCGTGCTTTAGTAGGCTGAGCCAGTAACTGTCACAAACAGAGACTTCCCCATCCCACTGGCCATGCATTCCCATGCTGTGCTGGCGGCTGGCACTGATCCTTGTCTGACATGCCCACGTTGACCCAGTTTGGGGAGCTCAGTCTGTAATTCCCTCCCGTTTCCAGGCTGTGCTCATGATGGTGCCAGTGCTAGCACAGGAGAATGCCGCTCAGTGGGTGAGGAACAGGACCATCCCATTCTCTGACCCTTGCACTAGGCTGGCTTAGCCTCCCCGGGTGGGCTTGCAGTCAGGCAGGGCCGCACTGACCAGGAACTAACACACACTTAGGAGGAACAATAATGTAAAAGTTTCTTTCTCAAGGAACAAAAGAGGCAGCAGAAGAAGACCAGCTTTGCAAGATAGAATCTGGAATGGTTTGTTCTTCACCTAATGTTAGACCTGGCAGCAAAACCAGGAAAAGAGATATCCTTCTTTTAGGCAAGAATGTGAAGTAAATAGTATCAGAAGGCCCTTTCAAATAAAAAGCCATGAGAAAAGATGAGACATAAGGAACTGAGCCATTCCCTGATGTGCTTTCCTTTCCCAGGGAATCAATGGCAATTCTACGCAGATGGCCCTGCTCATGGAGATAAGAAAATACTGCCAGACAGATAATATACCAACAAAGTCAGCACTTCCATACCAAAATGTTTGAAGCCTGTATTTGCAAGGAATAAAAACCACAACAAAACACAAACACATGCACACAAACCCAAAGCAAACAAAACAAAATCCCTAATAGAAAAAGGAAGCTGAAGGAGAGAAGTTGAAATATCTATCTCTAGGATTACATCTGCATCAGCTTCCTTAAAGGTAACAGGAGCCAAGTGTCCCAACAAAGCAGTCTGAGTTAGCAAGAAGAGAGGTATCGAAAGATAAAATTTGTTACCATTCAAGATTCTCATATACTGTTTTCTTCTTATACAATAATAAACTCCCAGTCTTGTTGACGGAGTTATTCAATGTTGAGTTCTTGGCCTCAAAGCTGTAGGACCCAAGTAAGACACACACACACGTATTATTTTCCCCTGTGGACAAAGAGGTGTTGTGGTTTGACACTGGCCAAACACCAGGCACCCATGAAAGTCACTCACTCACCCTCCTCTGCCACAGCTGGGCAAAGGAGAGAAAAATTAATGAAGGATTCATGAGTTGAGATAAGGACTGGGAGAAAACACTTCAAGGGCAAAACAGGCTCAACATGGAGATACAAAGTGAATTTATTGCTAACAGAATCAGAGGAGAATAATGAGAAGTAAAATAAGCCCTTAAAACACCTTTTTCCCCCAGCCCCTCTCTCCTTCCCACTGACAGCATAGGGTACAGGGCAGGGGGGTTTGGTCAGTTTGTCACCCAAGGTTTTCTTCCGCTGTGCAGGGAGAGAAATCCTTCCCCTGCTGCGTCATGGAGTCCCTCCCACAGGAGACAGTTCTCTGTGAACTTCTCCAGTGTGGCTCCAATCTTACAAGCAACAGTTCTCCCAAAACTGCTGCAGTGTGAACTCCCCCCATGGGCAAACAGTCCTCCCAAAACTGCTGCACCGTGGGTCTCTCTTTCCACGAGGTGCAGTCCTCCAAGGACAGGCTGCTCCAGCCTGGAAGCAGGGACCCCCTCTCTCCACCGGGTCTTCCACTGGATCACAGCCCCCTCCAGGCATCCACCCTCTCCAGCACAGGCACCTCCCCCACAGGCTGTGGATGGATCTCTGCATTCCCTGTGGATCCCCATGGGCTGCAGGGGCCCAGCTGCTTCACCATGGTCTTCACCACAGCCCACAGAAGAATCTCGGCTCCAGCACCTGGAGCACCTCCTCCCCCTCCTTCTCCTCTGACCTTGTTTCCCTCACATGTTCTCACCTCTTCCTCTTGTGCACTTTGTTTTGATTTTCTTCTTAAATGCATTATCACAGAGGTGTTACCAATCTCTCTAATTGGCCCAGCTTTGGCCAGCAGCTTGTCCATCTTCAAAGCCGTCAGAGATTGGCTCTGCTGGACATGGTGGAAGCTTCCAGCAGCTTCTCACAGAAGCCACCTCTGTGGCCCCCTGCTACCAAAAACCAGGCTGTGCAAAACCAACACAAGGGGGAAAAACCCACACCTTGTCACCCACTAAACTTGGCAGAATAATTTAACCTGGCAGAATAACTTAATTGTAAACCACATCAGAATACAACATTATCCCTTAACACAGAAGTTAGCTGCACTCAGTTATACCTACACAGCCAGGCAAAGTAAGCACAGTGCCAAATAACACACACCACAAAGGACACACATGATTTGAAGTTTTATGAATTGTCTTTCTTAGTCTCCTTTAGAAATACAGGATTACGAAATACCATATCAGCAGTGCAGTTCAGTCCTCTTCTCTAAAAACTTCAGCAGAGACAACAGGGGAGAAGAGATGAGTGTCTCCATACCATTTCTCTATAAGCACCAGACAGTTAAAACTCACCAGACTCCAGAAAATGAACAGCCTTTCTCTGTCCCATAAGAATAACAACTTCAGAACACTACAGGTCCAACAGACTGTGATCTGGGGAAAATGTCCCTCTGCTATCAGTTCCCATGGCATGAAAGCAGGTACTCTAAGTGCATACTTCTACAGGCACACCTAGCCAGTACCTTAAAGCTAGGACAACCACTGACACTTGAGAGAAGACTGAGGAAAAGGTACAAGAGCCCAGAAGCCAATTTACATACCAGGCAGAAAGCAGGACTCCAAGTAACTTATGAAAATTTGGAAGCACACCATTAATTGCTGACAAATAAAGTCATAGTGGAAATAAAATATTTCCAGTACACAGGTTCAGTTACAGGCTCTTAGCATCCTGTTTAGGCAAGAAGTGAACAGACAAATGCTATTGCCCCAAGTAATTTTTATTCTTTCCAAAACCTCACTCCTCTGCATAATTCAAAACAAAAATCTCAAACTACACCTTTCAATCAGTATGTAAAGACAGTTATAATTTACACTGACTATGAAATTTCCAAAGCTTTGGACATTTCCCCACAAGTTCATAACCACCCAGTAAGGTATTTTTCTTTCTGTTAAATACAGGCAGGACCATCTGAGCTTCATAACAAATGGAGACATGCACCTGCAAGCAGACAGTACTGGGGAAGACCTGCTCTAGTAGAGTGGCACACCACTGCACAGGGTCCCTGCTGCTGGTGGTCAAGGCACTCACATTGGCTGGGCAGCCACACAACCATGCTTCCTCCTCAACACTACTGCCTCTGGAAGCAGAAATGGTTTGGCACATCAGCTTGCACAAACAGGAGGGAATAAGGGGAAGGAAATTAAACTTCTAAAATCAAGAAAACAAGGCTGCAGACCACCATGTGGATTACTCAGTGTAGTGTTTTGCAGCAATCCTAAACCCTGTGAGCGATTCTGGGACTGGGTGAAATGCATCTATTACAAGATATTCCCTCCAACATGGACGTGTGCCACAACCAAAAAAAACCCACAAAACTCTGACGTGCCAATAATACTGCACTTTTAGTACCATAGGACAACATCTTCAAGGACTGCAATATGCCTGGAAACTTTGAAAGAGAGTGTTAAAACTGATCTAAGATATCAACAATGACTGTATCCTTATCAACTTTCTCCTTTTCCAGAACAGTATCATGCAATTCTTTCCTTTAATGTTACAAGCTAAATCTTGATACAATTTAGATTCCCTGTTCAGACTGGTCTCATTTCAACAGGTCCCATAAGGTCATTTTCCTTGAGGCAAGCAGCCTTTCAATTCCAGCCTGCAGAATCATCTGTGAATGTAAATGTAGTTTCCAAAGTTCCTTTGTTTCACCCATCATTTTAATTTTTCCAGCATATTAAGAATATCATACCACTCCAAGCATAGTGGCGCAAGCTAAATGTACTGAAGCCTTAAGTCTTCTTTCTTAAGAAGCTTCTTTCCACAGCTTCACCACCTTAGCTTAGCATCTGTTCTTCACTTTAGAAAAAGACAGCAGCAATCTCTTTGAAATGAAGGGACAAGACCCACAAGTAACATGTGAAGGAGGATGTAGCAAGGTTTGCAAGGATATGGAGACATACCTGCCCCTACAACTCATCTCTGTCATTAGTCTGGTCCATAACTGGACCAAAAGCAAGAGGAATGTCACCCAACAACTGACCAAAATGTGCAGGCTCCACTCCTCCTGTATCACCGCCTAGACAAGATCTGAGAGTTTAGCAACATCACCTATATTAGACTGCTTGGCACCGGACTTTGTACCCAGTTCTGCAAAATTTCACACGTTATGCCAAAATTCACTGCATAAGGTAGACATGCAACAAAATAGTAAAGGCCTGAAGATCTTTAGGCTTTGTCTACACTTTTCTCAGCTTCACCCATCTCAGCCATGAACTCATCACAGTTAAGTATGACCTACTATACTGCGTGGCAAGTCAATGAATGCTGTTCAGGTTTAGTGTATAATCTTCCTTTGTGTCACGTATCTTCCTGCAAGGGGGTCAAAACACAGTTTGAGAAACAAGTTTTATTTGAGACAGAGCTCCTACAAAGCCACTACCATCCAGGAAACAAGCTGCTGAGCCTCTGCTTTAACCAGCATAATTTCTTCATAATATAAAGTTGTATCAACAAGTTGCACAATTTGTTTGTTTTAACCGAGCCATTTAAAAACAGAAAGACATGTGGACATTAAGCCAGGGTCTCACAAGAAACACGCAATCTCCTCCTTGTACAGCTTTGAATACCTCTGACAAACTGCAACAACCGTTCGTGACGATTACTCCAGAACTGTTGCACCACCCACAGTTCTCCTAATTTCCAGCTTAAACATCCTTGTTGTTGGTTTATGTTCAGTGCTTTCAGCTGATCTGAGAGTATTCATCTGCCATAAATTAGATATAAGGTGGGGTATTTTTCCCCTTTGACAGCAGCACTACATTAATAAAAGGAACCCAACCTGAAACAAAACAACCTACACAGAAACACACAGCAGAGGAAAGAGATACTGATCCTTTCAACCACCAACTCTGCAGCCTGAGCTTTGAACAAAGCTCTCATGAAAAGGCAGTGTCAGCCTCCCCTTCCTAGGCTAAAAGGGCCAACTTCTGTTCAGTACACATAATTCCAGCAGAGAAACTGACATACTCAAACACCTGTAAAGGGAGAAAAGAGGGAGGAAAAAAAACAAACACCAAAAAAACCCCATAAGCACAGAAGGAAAGCCCAGAAGGACAGATTGAAGTTTCAGCACGCCCCTAACATGCCTGCTCTGGTACTGATCATGCCTCACTGAGCCTGGCTAGAAGAAAAATCAGACAAGCATTTTTATCTGCTTCCTGATGAGTTTAGATTTACAAAGATTTGTGCATTTAAACTGAAAGCACAGAATAATCAGCAAGCTGTAGTTTTTATTACACTGTATTTTAAAAGACACACAAAGCAGTCCTTCTTTTCCCCCAGAGAGAGAAATAAAGTAAGCAGGACCAACTTATGCCCAAAAAAGCATCAGCATTTCTTGTGCTTTTCATGAAGCAAACCTCTCAGCACATTTTATACGGCAGTAATTGTCACCAGTGGCACTGTATGGTGACAGCTCTTGCACCCTGCGTCATCAGCAGCTTGCAGGTTATTGTGCATTTGTGAAAAAGAAACATTTTGAGGCATGTCTGGAAGGCAAAGTGACTTGAGATGCATCATTTTTGCAACCATGCTTTCCAGTTAAGAAACCTTCCTTTTCAATATCCATGCAGCCACCAAAGCCAGGACTTACAGAAAAGCATGGAACAACCAACTTCTCCTCTGAGGACTGACAAGACTGATAAAACATGTACATGGTTCACAACCAGCACAGAAAGGGTTATTTGATGTAATTTGAATTCTACAACTTTCAATTCTTCAAATAAAAACAAAAGAGCATACAAAGGCGTCAATCAAATAGGTTTCCTGGTCAAATAGGGGCTTTGTTGTGAACATTTTGAGAGTTCCTTCTGAGGTGAGGTCCTTTTCCCTGAAAAACTTACATAGTCCACTCAATTTAATTAATTATCATGTACTACTAAAATCTGAATAAAGTAGTTATAAAAACAGTGAATTACATACTTGCAGTATTTATCACCGTGCCTGTATGAATAACACAGGAAATGGCACCGCAGAGGTCTGCACCTTCTGCTTCTTCAGAGTTTAACCACTTAACTGCTGTATGAGAAGGAAGGTTAACAATGGCTTAAAATGGAGCAATGGAGATGAACTTACAGCAAGAAAACCCAAGGAAACAGAAACTGGAAATTTCAATGTACCACAGTTAAAAATTTTATAGCTTACATGCAACAATTTTAGCCTTATGACACCATCTTTCACATTGCTCCTTCCCCTCCCCCACACGACTTTCTGATAATTCATAGGAAAAAATGTTACACTATAACATCATTAAAGATGGTTGTCATGGGTTTTAAATGTGACTGTTTTGAAAGGAAGTATCACCTGAAATGAGTTTCACATCCTATAAATCTCACAACAGAGCCTGATAATACTGACACAATTTTAGTACATGAGATAGCCAGCAAGGTTAGCTGAGGTTGTCAAGCCCGAAAAGTGCCATAAAGGTCAAATTCTAGTTGCCATCCAAGTTTATTTGGGTTTTTTTCAGAGGTTTTACTTTTCTCCCAATACAGAGGTGCAATGTAGTTACAGTTACGGTGTTTGGATAGATGACAAGCAGCCTCCACAGCCGTAGAAAGCAGTGCTACCAAAAACTGGTATCTGAATAACGAAAAACACATACATTCATGCACATATATATATTTATATATTCAGCCTACATACTCCTTGCTTACTATGGAGATAATTTTCCAGGGAAAAATTAAAAATAATCTTTTTTCACTCAACTCTGAAAGGTAGAGGAACGTTTTACAGAATGTAAATACATACTTGCACAGCTCTCTATTCTCTGTTATCAACATCTTCAGCATGTTATCCTAGGCATTTTTCTCTCACAACTGATTAAGAGATTGGGTACATTAGGTAGCAGGGTTAGCTTGCTGCTTTCTACTCTTAGAACCTCTGCTTAGTGAGCTACCAAGCAGAGACAGAGCAGTCTCTGAAACTCGCAAGATTCAGTGTAGCTTTCCTTCAACAAGTTACAAGGGTTCCCCTAGTGAGTCCAACAGGTCCAAATAAGCTTAACATTCAAAATTGTTAGATACCTCTTCCTACTTTCTGAATCAAGAAGAATCTAAAAATTGTGAACCACAGTGCAATGCAAATACCATTCTTCAATTCCAAAACTTTACCATAGCAGTCTGCATCTCTTTTAGAAAGCACATGAAAGCTTGAAAGAAAATAAAACAACCAAAAAAACCAAATGTGGGTGTTGGTGATGAAGGAAGAAGGAGCTGTCTATACAATCAGGAACTCTCAGACAAACACAGTGTGTATTTATAACACAGCTTTAGTTACTTCTCCCTAAAATTTTTTAAGCAACATCACATTTCTAGCAATACTGTATGAATTCCCAAGCAAGGCCAGTCATGGGAGGTAAAAACATACTTTGAAAACTTTCATGTGCTTTGAAGGTCTTTACTTGCTTGCTCACCATAGTATGGTTTTTAATACTGCTGAACTTGAATTCCTGACTTTTGGGCAGACTGAAGTAAAAGCACTGCAGCAGGGTATTTAAAATGCGCAGTCACACCACCTGCAACTGCAGGCAGAATTAAAATGACAAAATAGCTTTTAGCAAATTTGTTGCTCTTCCATGATAATGTTTACCACCCCTTGAAACTTCATGGTTAGATGATTATTTAACGCATCTGCAAGTAGCCTGCATCTGAACAAGTAACACATGTAATTTCAAATCTCTAAGATGGAAAACAAAAAAAAGTGTATGCAATGCAGCATACATTAATCAAGAGAAATCTTCTTATATGTTCTAAAGATAGCATTAGATCCATAAGTCTCACAAGACTGCTTTGGTACAAAATCTCAAGATAAACCAACCTGAACAGCCATGAACTTGTCAGAGGAAATCACGTACAGGCAAGAAAAATAAATAAGGGTGATTCTATCCATATTCACAATCCCAAATTTCTTTTTTCTAATTCTCCCTAGGCATAAATGAAAACGAACTAATGACCAGAACAAAACTCAGACATGTCGGTAACAGGACTGTGATTGTTTATTACTTTTTCTGCAAAAGCATGGTAAAATATCAGAAAACTAGAGAACACTTTTTTTTTTTTGGTCCAGGAACACCATCATCCCCTTCTCCTTATTTCCAACAACCCTAGGTTTTACGCTAAGCAATACTTAAACCTCCTTTACTGCTTTCCATCAAAAATTTAATTTACACAGCCCATTTGCTTTCTTCAACACACCTTTCTTATTCAAATGACTTTTTATTCTAGTGACTGTCAGAAGTATTGTAATGTAACAAAGACTTAAATAATTTACAAGGGAAAACAGTGCAGATTATTAAAATACCTGAGTATTTGCATCTTCACTGAGCTCTCTCAAAAGGCAGGTTGGCCTAGGAACTTTTCATTCAAACACAACGCTGTCAATGAAAACTCACCTGTTAATTAATTCACCTTGTTTGCTTCATGCCTGCAGCTAACTAAGAGGAAATAAAAGCATTCTTCCAAGAGAAGGAGAAAAATCAGTTGATTTTGCAAAATGGAAACTTTCATCATTGCTTGAAGTATTAATTCACAATTTGCGTGCCCAAATGAATACAGGAAATTTTAAAGTCAAAGGTGTTTTTAATATTCACTGGTTTTTGAGTTTTGAGCCTCAGGGTAACTACATTTATATGTAAACCTAACCGTCAGAAACATGCTAAGGGGTAGTGACGAATGGAAAGTGACAGATTTACAAAAAAGTAGTTTGTGTAACCCTAGAAATTGAAGTTCAAAAACAAGTTTAAAACACCACTGAAATAAACCATACAACAACCCTCTTGAGGTTTGCTTACTCTTACGGTTTTATGCCAACATTTCACACTGGGATAATCCTGGTTTCTTAAAGTGATGCTGAAGTGAAAGCTTTGGCCCTTTTAAGTAACTATATTCCATTTTTAAAGCAAAAGCCCTGTCAAACATTTCACAATGTTTTACCATCCACTGGTATTTTCTCACATATGTAGATAAAATTGATGAGGTTCTTAGATGCCTTTACCCTTTTTCAAGTGAAAACTAGAGTAGATTCTAACATTCTTTAAAATTCATAAAACACGGCAAGTTTAGACTTCATGCCAAGCTTATATAGCCATTGGATGGATCAACCCCTCAGTGTTGTAATACCCTGTTGGTAAGTGATCAAATGAAGATACCATTTTTAAACTGAATGCCATTACCTAACACTCTGCGAATTTGAAACCCTCCATTTGTTCTGGGTTTTTTGGTTGTTGTTTTACTACCTAATGTTTTAAGTGTTTGCACTTCCCATACTGTAAAAATGAAATGCCTGCTCTCCACTGCTGTGTTCTGGAGCTTGTGACTTGCAAAGAACATTTATTTGGAAAAGAACTCTACATATTTAAACATTTCTTATGTAATTGGCCTAAGGGCAATTGCTCTATTTCATAAATATGTATTAGGGACCAAACATTGCACTGACACTCCCTCTTTAAAAAAAATACAAGAGAAGTTACATAAACCTTAACACTTTCTAAATTTGCATATTGACATTGTCTTCTCTCTGATGAACCTTAAAACCCCACAATATATCTGTGTCTTCATTTTCTTCTATAAAGTCAATCATTTATCAGTACCTGTAAGTACAACAATGGTTTTATTTTTAATAGTCCAGAAACCTAAACCTGATTTTGGAACACTATGTATTCTTGTCACAAAGAATGGAAATCAAATAAAACAATATTACATGCCAAAAAAAAAAAAAAAAAAAAAAAAAAAAAAAAAGGTTCAGACCACAAAATCCAAACTTATGCTTTAGCATGATGACACTTCTTCCTATCAAGTTATCCAGCAAATTAGTATTACTTCACATTCTGGATGTATGAAAATGCCAACCCAGAACACTATGTGGACACAGAAGTACATATTTATTGCCAAAGTCACATCAACAAACTTGTATATAAAAGGGATGAAGTTTATTGGAAATACAGTGCAATTAACTTTCTTATAATGTGGGGGGCTTCTTGGTTGGTTGGTTAGTTGTGGGTTGGGTGTTTTGGTTACTTTTTGATTTTAAGAAATCATGAAATATTTCTAAGTTCCTGCCTATTCAAGCACCTCGTTCACAACATTTGCTATGACTGGACCCTTCACTGGAAAGGTATGCACAGGTAGATATGGGAGCATCTGCTCCATATATACTGAATGCCCTGTGTTAATTGAACACTGATCCTATGCTTTGAAATCACCAAGATGAACACTTGAAAAGGATTCTGCCATGTTGGTTTGCTAGAATGCCATTGACTTCTAGAAGGGGCAAAGAAGAGGAAAAGGACTCTCATGTAACACAATCCAGTGTTTAAACAGTTTTAAAACACGGAAAGCACTGAAAAAACAAGGCACGATTAATAGTGTGAGCTCGGAGGAGCTCACAACTACACAGCGTTCAAGAATCAAGGTTCAAGCAGGCAGCTCTGCATCTGCAGCACTCTGCTCACATCCCTTAATCCGACTTCCATCTCCAACAGCGATGCTCAGACAGTGATCTTCACCACAATAGTATCGATAAAATACTACTCTCACTTCTCTAATCCCGTTCTTAAAGAAAAATCCAACACGCACTACAAACGTAGTCCTTCACACTATGAACAATGCAAACTTCTCTCCTTTCAGCCCAGCCCGTTTCCAGTTCCCCGCCCGGCGAACAGCAGCGAGCCTCGCAGTGCCACAGCTGCGCCGCCGGCAGCAGCTTCGCCCCTACGCGCCACACAGCACCCGGGAGGGCGTCGAGCTGAGCAGGCACCACTTAGGAACTGTCCCTGTCCAAAAATCTCATCAAACCCGTATTAAAAAGGCAAAGACACGCTAACTTCAAATCCAACGCCCTTTTCCATCTTCGGGCATCTCAGACAAAGTGGAATGGCAACGCGGGTGCGAGCCTGTCCTCACCCCTTGCCCCGCCGAGCTCAGCAGCCACGGCTCCATCCGCCCGCACCCCACCTGCCGAGGTCGTCGCCCGTCTCGTAGTGCTCCTCCAGGTTCTCCTGCCGGAACACCGTCATGGTCGCCGCCCGCCGCCGGCTTCAGCCCCTGCTCGGCCCCTCATCACCAGCGCCCCGGAGCCGCCCCGCGCTCGGGCTGCGCGCCCTGCGGAGGAGCGCGGAGGTGAACCGCCCCTGCCCGCGGTCCCTCCCGGCGCCGGGGGCGCTCCCCGCCCTCCTCACCCGCGAAGGAAGCGGCACCCGCGGGCCGAAGGGCACCTCCCCTGCCCCTGCCCGAGCGCCGGGAGAAGAAAGCGGCTCCCGGCGCCCCCGCCCCTCCCCGGCAGCGGCAGCCCCCAGCTGCCCTGGCGGCCACCGGAGCCCAGCCGCCCGCCCGCTGCATTCCTCAGTGGCTCCGTTGCCCTGTCAACCGGGACGTGCCTCCAGGCCTGCGGCAGGAGCCCCCCCCGGACATCCCCGCAACCCGACGCCGGGCGAGGCGGGGGGATCCCCTCCGCGCCGCCGGGCCGGGGCTCAGCAGCACCGGTTTCTCCCCCTCGCGCGGCGCCACCCGCTTACTGCTCACCCTCCGCCGCTCCTGCGGCTGCCGCGGCTCCCGCCGCTCCGCGCCCTGGGAAGCGGCGACAGCGCCGCGGCGCTCCCGGCCGGCGCGCAGGCACTCGATGTGTCGCCGCGCGGCCACATTCGAGCAGCGGCCCGCCCCGCGCGCCGCCCCTCCGCCCCTCGCCGCGGCCTCCCGCCCCTGCCCCGCCGCCGCCGCCGCCGCCGCTCGCCCCGGCCAGGTGCGCCCGCCCCACCCCTCCCCGCTCGGCACGGCCCGCACCGGCTCGCACGGGCGAGCCGCGGTGGCGGGACCCGCCCAGGCGCGGCTCTGCGGGCGGCTGCCGGCACGGCCATTGTGTGCGCGCCCGCGGCCGCGCCCTCCCGCAGCCCGCGCCTCCGCCCGCCCCGCGCCCCGGGCAGGGTGAGCTGGGGCCGGGCTAGCTGAGAGGCTGGCGGCTGCTGCCACCCGCTGCTGGCACCTGCTCTACCAAAAAAGCGGTCCCCACCCCGGCGCTCGCCCCGTGCGGAGCCCCGGGCCGCGCCAGCAGCTCCGATCTCAGAAGGGCAGCTGTAGCCTGGCACACGCGCCCACCCCGGGCACACCGAGTGTTCCCGGGCCGCACGGAGAAGGGAGCCTCTGCCGCTGGCAGCGCTCTCAGGCACCTCAGAAAGCAAATGCTTACGTGCTGTTTGGAGGTATTATCTTATTTTTAAAATACAAGATACAGTCTACTCTCTCTACAGAGTGTTGCACCTTATATTTGATGTTTCCTGTCCTCTTAAGTGCTGCTGCTGCTTCTCCGGCTCAGCTTCCCCAGCGCTTTATGTTTTCTGTAGTGTATTGGTCCCATGCCAAGTTGAGTACTGATTATATTCTGGAGGCAAGTGTTTTTCCTAGTAGTTCTATTTTCCTCCCATCCATTTTGTTCAGCCTTGAAAGGGTGCATGATATCAGGTAACTGAGCAACTTTTAAGTTCCATCTGAAGTTTTAGGTGTTCAGAGGGAGAATTGCTCATCAAAGTAAAAGGAAGTTCAATGCACTCATAGGATTTCACACCTACTTGATTTAGCACTTGAAAGAGCCTAGCATTCAGGTACAGGTCAACAAGTACAGTACAGAATCTCTGATATTTTCTGAGTGAGTTACAGCATGACCTTGGGCAGGTGTCAAAAATGGTTTTTCACCTCCACTGAGGTCATCTGTAAATTGAAGGGATGGTATTTGGATGGCTTGCTGGATGTGAAGTTACATGAGGCAACCTGCTAATAGGCCAGCATGGTGGCATCTCAGCCTGAGTTTAGACTAAGAGCCATGCACCCCTCTTTCATATATAGCCAAAGATGCAGGAGTATGGATGCTCTGCCTTTTCTTCAGCCCATCTTCTACATGTTTAACAGGTTTTCAAAGTCATGACTCACGCAGCTTAGGCTGTCAACAGAGCTCCAGGCTTTTAACAAACACTGGGTACAGGTTCAAAAGTTCCTTTTGGTTTTGGAGATTGTTCCTTTGCTGAAAATGAGGATGACCAGTGTAGCCAGCCCATGAAAATTCCAGCACTCCAGCCCTACTCAATCTTCAGAGGTTTTTCACTTCTTTATTTTGATATATTTTATGGGGGCCCTGAGCTCATACAAGAGTAATGGTTTTTGTACCTTTTATGTACTTTATATTGCAAGCAGTGCTCAAACATGCAATTCAGTGTTACCTTTTATGTCCCAGCCCTGCTTCATTTGAAGCAAATGAAATTTTGCTATTGATTCAAATAAAGCAGATGCACATTGGAATAAATACATAATGACTGAGATAATTACCAAGACACAAAGGAACAACAGAAAAAGGAATTGCTTGAACATTTCTCTTTTCCCTTTCATTAAAAAACTGTATTAGAAGGTGGAAATCTTGCAACGGTCACCTGCCCATCTAGGTCTGGGATGCCTGAATTCTGTTGTCCAGGCCCCTCAGTGACCTGAGAGTTGTGTTTGAATACTCTTGTGGCAGCAGCAGCAGCACAGCTCACCATGTTGTATGCATGAGGCGGAGTCGTGCTACTTGAGTGAAGACAGCCACAATGGCACATCCATGCCGTGGTATAAACAGGCACAAAAGAAGAGCTTTGCCAACAGAAGCACTCTTCCTGTTTCTTCAGAGAAGTAGTCATCTGGTTTTGTCTGATGCAGTCCACTTTTTAAGGGCTTGCCCATTCCTGGTGGCACTCATCTTGCAGTCTGGTAACAGTTAGTCTAGTTGAAAACCCAGTCCCATTTCTGTGCCCTCAAAATGGTCATTGACTTTCATGAGAATTGTATTGGATTGTACATACAGTAAATGGAATAAATAATTTTAAACTGCTCTCAAATATAATTCACCAATTGTGATTGTGGTTTATGCTTACAGGTTTAATAGCACATTGGATGAAATCCAGCCCTAATAAACTTGGTATCAGAATCTTCATGATTTCATGGTTCCATGATTTCAAGCCAGTGTGGTTTTTTCACTTATTGTAATATAACAGAAATACTAAAGTGAGATTAACTCCTTACTTACACCATTGTAAATCAGGAGTGACAGTGATTATTTCAGTGTCAAAGAGGCTCAGGAGCAAGATTAGTAGCAACAAATGTGTTATCAAAGGAGTGATTTGTGCCTACCAGGTTACTACGTAAAGTGTCTCATGTCCATTTTGTTGCGCTGAAAAGCAAGTGTTCTGTTTCTCAGTAAATATTACAAAGAATCAAATTTGCAGAGTGTGTGTATCCCCAAGCAATGTTAAGTGAAAAGAAAGCTACATTGTTTCTGCAAGTCAAGTGATTTATTGCACTCTTCAGCCACTTGGCTCCTGAGCCTACACAGCCTTTTCTACACTAAGTTAACAGACAAGGAGGCATATTAAGTGTATTGTTTCAGGATAAATCTTTTTTAAATCACTGTCAGATTATTTTCTGACATCCGGGTAATACGTCCATCCTAATAACGTAAGACCCTAATTATGGCAAAGAACATAAATTACTTAGGCTGGCTATTATTTCTTCCATGTATAGTTTTCTTTTTAAGAGATCAGCATTTGTTTCCAACATGACTATAGAAGCAATTTCCTGGGTTATGTGTGATATCCTCTCTGCTGATTCATAGTTTTTTCATCCCTGTTTTAGTTTCTCACTAAGCAGTCTAGTTACTGCCCTCGAAAATTGCCCTTCCTTATCCATCATAGACATCAGGGATGATACCATAATTGGAAGGTGGCAGTTGGTGTCACAGAGCCACTCAGTTTTAGTAAATTCAAAGCATTTTTCCTAGAAATTTTGCTCCAGATGTGCCAGTGACTTTTGTGATTAGGTCTTGCATCTCTCAGAAAGTGGACTGAAAACACTGACTCACAAAGGCCTGAAATTGTCCTGCTGACAATTAGGACCTCTAGCCTCACAAGGCAGTACTTTTAGTGCAATAACTAGACTCAGCTAAGTGGTGCAGAGTAAGTTTTTCTAGGTGGAAAAAGAAATCCTTAGCATTTCAATCAGTAAACAAAACACTACATTGTTTAAAATTGCAAAAATTCATTTAATTGATGTATTTTGGAAGACACATAGAAGCAAAGTTCATAGAAAATTATCATCGTCACTGGTCTGAAAGCATCTCAGAATGATTAGTGCCTCTTTTATTGTCTAGGTATTTACGTTGGTTCCTCAGGAAAAAAAAAAAAAAGATAAAAGAACTTTTTCATCTCCCAAGAGACTTACAGCTAACCTAGGATCTGTCAACTTGTGTTTATTCATCAGGGACCCATATCATGTACATACTCCAACACATGCTCTTCTCCACTGAAAACTCAAGCTGTTGATGGAAACAGGAAGGCTCACATTTGCGGTGGATGTATCTTTTTCCCTGAAGCTGAACTATGACCATGAAAGCCTTTGACAAATGACCCAAGAATAATCACTAACCAAAATCAGGACTAAATAGCAATTATATTCCTTTGAGTTACAATAATTCTCACATGTAGGTTTGGTCTCTATGTTATTGTATGTTTATTTAAGAGAAAATAATCTGCAAGTGATTGATTTTAAATTTTTTTGGCAGAACTGTTTCTTTCTGAAAAGAATGTTTACTCCAAGTCAAAACATTGTGACAAAGATTGTGTTAATGTATAATTTCAGTAAGGTAGATGTGTATTTTCTTACCTTTAGTTAAAATATAACTTTTAATAGTACATCTTTTTGTTGCATATAGGATTACATATTCTGGAACACAAAAATATATATGTACTAAAGTAGCATGACTAAATCCTTTGTTTTTTTGAGTTTTTAATTCTGAGCTCAAAGAGTCTGATTTACTACAAAAACGACACCAATCAAATATGTAACTGCATGTTTCATAAATTTTCTTCAATCAGGCCAAAAAATATTCTAAACTTACATTTGAAAGAAGTCAAGAAAGCACTTGCTGGAAATCCTTTTTAATTCCCATGCTACTTCAAGAAATTTACAGGGACATTGAGGGACTTATTTGTACAGTATATTGCACTATAAACCTTGAACTTGATTGGCATCTCAGTATTGTGATATGCTTGTTTAATAATAAATTTTATAACACTTGCTGTGATAAAACAATGAGCTTTGCAACAACTTTTACGCAATATGCACTGGGTTTCCTGCCACTCAGCTTTGAAATATAAAAGTTCATCAGACCGATCAGTAATATATGATACAACAAAAACATATTTACTCGGATCAGTAAGTTTCATGGGGTAATGGATGACAGGATGAGGCAGCATTTCCTGTCCTATCTTTCTGTCTATTTATTCTCTTTTCCTTTTGTAAGAGAGGCTCTACAATTCCAGTCAGTACAGAAACAAAGAAATCAAAGTACACATATACGTAAAAAAAAAAGTAAATAAGGGAACTTAAATTTATATAATGACTTTCATTCAATGCCCCCCAAATAACTTGCAAACATTGGGTCCTTTAATTATCCTTTCCTACACTTCTGTAACAACTAGGGGTAAAGTAATTACGCTTGTAGATGTGGAACAGGTACTCCATGTACTCACCATAGATGAGAACCAGCTTTAGAGAAAGCCAGGTGAAGGGCAGAAGAGATTGGTGGGATAGTGCCTGTGGCAGCTTATTTTGGTGCTATAATCCACCAAACTTCCCACACCACTTTCCTGCTGATGTCAGGTGTTAGAAGGTAAATGTGCTTGCTGACACGTGGCCTTAGCTCGTTGCCTGCCAAAGCCACCTGTGGTTCAAATTCCTTTGGCACAGTACTGTAATGTGGTGGTCATAACCTTATCCTTAGAAATAAATGCTGAGTAGTGTTTAATGTAATCATTTCACAGATAAGGCATTGGAACTGCAGGCTGGATATAGGGCTTAATCCCCAAACCATGGATGCATATTTAGCTGCTGAAAATATTTTTTCTTTTTTAGCTAAACATGACTAAACTATACATGAAGAATGTCTGTACGATCTGTGTGAATTGCATGGTATCAGACTTGAAGTAGGTGATGATGACTGAAAAAAGATGTTATCCTAACACTTAACTCCTTGTTCCAGTTAGACTCTGTCTCTGTCAGATACTGTGAGACAAGACACCTACATGATAGTGTTTCCTTTGAGGATGCACTGTGAAAATCTGGATTTAAAGTCATTAATGCTTTTAACTGCTGCCCGAGATTTTTCCTGTCTCAGCAGGTCTGGCATAACAGATATGCCACCGTGGAGTCCACATTAAATACCTTGTTACTACAGGAAACATTATTATGTCTTCTGTTTTGAAAGCACATTTACCAAGGGAATCTCAAAATCTCTACACTCATCCAAAACTCAGTCTTCACACTGGTGCTTGCATGTGCCTGTCAGAATTTTTGTTAGAGAAAAGATCCTAACACAAGACTTGAATTGTGCTAAACCAGAACAGATATAGCAGGTGATATTTAAAGGTAGAAGTGTGGGAGACTTCTTTTGTGGGATTAGTACATGATCCAGGTTCCTCAAAATACTGGGGAATCAGGGGCAGCAGTTTGAAGATCATGAACTGGGATGAATGCATCAGCTACCTGGCAACCTGACAAGCTATACGTGGAGTGTTAAAGGAGTAGCACTCTCCAGCTATTTGTGAAATGCCTATGTGTGCAATCATTGGCATATGAAAAAAAAGCTGTCTGCTTGACTGCTTTGCAGCATTTGCACTGTGTATTTGGGCATTTCTGAAAACAAAACAACCCTAAGCATGAATCTACAACAAACAGGAGTTGTATAGAATTGTCATCTGGATGTTAGGGAGATAAAGTAATCATGTTTGGCATGTTTCATGCTCATACATTCCATCTGCCTATCTTGCTTACGTGTACAGCAGACAACAAAACAATTGTGCTTAATTTCTGAAGAGAGAAATTGGAAGTTTGTGCTCAGTTTCCGCTGTGTGTGATTCCTTTGCCCAGGTACTGCCCACAACACACTCTGATTGTGCCAAGTGCTTTTGTCTGTGTGTGTATGCCATGCAGAGAGCTAGGCAGAAGCACAACTAAACTTCTGCAAATTGGCAGACTCATCAAACCAAAGGATATGGAAAAAAACTGCAAGAGGCTTCCGTTATGTAAACGACACATAACCTTGGAGAGCTGATGAAGAGATGCTGTATGTTGTTCAAATACTCTAATCAAGTCAGTTGAAGTTTCCTGTGGTATAGGAAAAAGTCTGTCCTGATGAAATTCTGGTTTCTGAGGTTGATTTTGAAGTTTACCTGGTATAAGTGGTACTGGCTGTGATGCTCAGCCATTGCCTGCAGAATTTTGTTTCCCCAGACCCTCCCCCTCCACTTTATTTCCCCTCGTTGCATTGTTAGTTCAAAGTAACACAACGTAAGTATGTCCTACCTTGCTATGGATGGTTACAATAGCCAGCTGAGGATCAGGGAGTCTGGCAGTTTACCTCATAGCACCTCTTTGCTGGTGGTAAGATGGGAGTAAAAATGGTGGAGGAAGGACTCTGAGACAAAACAATAATTTCCAAATTAAGACAGTCTGTATGTGTGATGTTGAGGGCCAGTAATGAGCACTTCACATGTTGTGTAGTTCAGAATGTGTTAAAAGGAGGGTCAAAACCATTTTACTCAGCTGAATTAATCCTTTCCAGTATGACTTCAATTAATTTAGTATTTTATCCCTTAAATTGATTTATTATTGTATCACAAATAAAGCTGAACAAGTGACTTAATGAGTTCCAGTACTAGGATGGATGGGTTCAATATATTGTTCTATATTTTAGTGATTATTTTCTTTCTGTACAATTTTCAAAGGAAAAGCAGCAGCCATACACCTACGTATTCAACAGTGCCAGTAGGATTTTATATCCTGAGTCCAGGATTTTCCTTCTCCATGTACCCTAGAGGCTTGTCCACTACAAACAGAACAGGTCTGACAAGTGGGGGTACTGCTGTATTGCAAAAACCAATATATTTTTTATTATTTATTAGTGATTGTCAGAGTCCCCCATTAACATGGAAACTTCTTGCAGGAATCTGAAGCTCAGATTCACCAAAGCAGGTCTGGAGGTCTAGATGCTAGACATAACAACAAGAACTCTTAATCTGGTGGAGTAAAACACCGCTTACATAGGTACAGGTTGGAGAGTTTCTTATTATTCTGCTGGGAGAGCGCCTGAGTGTGCAGCATCCTGTAGAATGAAGGGTGAAAGTCAAACTTACATGCTTAAATAAAGGGACTGCTTTTCAAATCCACAATCTCACCCCAACTTCAAGACATAGGGAGTAGATTGGGTCCACCATTAAAATACAGAATGTCATTCTAGTATTCTCAGAAGAAAAGTAGCGTCACGATTAATTCCTAATCACATTACAAAAATTATACACTATTCATATGGTCAAATAGATACCATTGTATCCACAAAGAATTACTAAATGGGAAGTAAGCATTCAAAACATCTTATTCTTGAATTAACAGAGACATGCATTAACAATGATGTGTCCTGTACCTGAAACCATATTTAGCAACTAATTTAACTGACAGGCAAGGAGAAATAGTTCTGTCATGCAGACATGACCTTCAGCTATCAGGCCGTTGCAAAGGCCTAATGCATAATACTGTGCAAAGCACTTTCAAAGCACCTTTTTCTTTTTCTTTTTCTTTTTTTCTTTTTCTTTTTCTTTTTCTTTTCTTTTTCTTTTTCTTTTTCTTTTTCTATTTCTTTTTCTTTCTCTTTTTCTTTCTCTTTCTCTTTTTCTTTCTCTTTCTCTTTCTCTTTTTCTTTCTTTCTCTTTTTCTTTCTCTTTCTCTTTTTTTTTTTAACATTACATACCAGTATTTAAAAAACAAAGGTATTGTACAGTCTGTGAATGAGAGAAAAATCTAGTGAGGGTACATGAAAGAACAACAAAGACATATGAAGAAATTCAGATTAAATACTAGAAATTACTATTTAAAACATGATGAATATTGCTCAAGGGGAGAGACCGCATTGAATCCAAGTGAGGGACGTGGGTGGGTTGGTGACTCAGCTGTACAACCAGGACCTCTGACTCTGGAGCAAAAGGAGCGGTAATGGAAAAGGATTGGGACCAGAGGAGGAGGAAGGAGGAAGCTTGTGTCTCTTCAATGGCCTTAGTAAATCTGCAGCTGCATTGCCTTTTGCGAGTAGTGAGAACATGAAGAAACACCAGAGAACAGTAACCTCTATTTCAAATGAAGTGAAAATTATTCTGTAATATTAAATGTCAGAAAGTCATGCAGGGCTAGGTCTTCATCTGCTGTTAATTAGTATGATAAATTGGTTTGGTCCTCTAAAGTAATGGAACCAGGAAAATTTAAACAAGGTCAGTATGTAACATGAATCAACTGTTTAACTTAACCACTTACTTTGACTTGGGGGGATTTAGTGCTAAAGAAAAGGCGTGTGTGAATCCAGTCTTGGAGAAATATCCATACAGTTAAATGCAGGGCTAGATACTGAGCGTGAGAGTGGAAATTGTACATTGTTTCAGAATAAGTACATGGAAGCCAGGATGCTTTTTTTTTTCTTTCCCAGTACAAGCCTGTTAAAATTAGATTACATTGTGTTCCAGTGTTCAGACTTTGGAGTGTGTTCTGCAAGCTCCTCTTGGCCGGTTGGTCTGCTATGGAGGTGTTAATTTTGAAGTTGCTGTGGTGCAAGGGAAAGGTGACACACTGAGTTAATGCAACAGCACTTTACCTAAGAAAATTGGGGCTCTACTTCACATTTGACATTGTTTTGGCAGTGCCAGGCTAGCGTAGGTGCTTGTTCCCATCCCTCCCAAGAGACACAGTACAGTGCTGTAGAGCTGACACTGGCAGTTAGTGCATGTGCAGAAGAGATATGAGACTGCGGATGGACGGCTGCTCACAGGCGTTGTCAAAGGGGACTGGACTGGAAACATTTCAGACAGCACATCCTGTGCTTCCTCAGCACACTGAGAATTCACTTGGCTTCTCTACACCTGCCAAAACAATAACTAGTACATCCTCCACCCCAAAACATGCAGATGAATAAAGGCTGGGGGTGGGGAGGTTTTGCTGATTATTGACTGTAATGAAGGAGAGTGGGTGGTGATAACACATAGCAGAAACCTACAAGAAAGGCAGTATGATATAATTTCACCCTGGGAATCTATTGCTATGGCAACAAAGAACAGATTTTTTTTTCTTTTTTCTTTTTTCTTTTTTTTAAATAGGATTCAATACAAAAGTATCAAAAAAGCAGACATCACATTTCTGACAACCCTTTTCCCCTCTTTGCTTGTATTTTGTTCATTTGTATTGTTACAGGAATATTTGTAAGTATGAAAAATGAATGTTTGTGGCCACTAACATTTCTCTTAAAAGAAATAAAGTATGGTTGTGTTAGCTTTATTGACTTGGTGTGAAGTGACAGCAAAATTCCTGTTTATGTTCTCGATGTTCAGGCTATAGACCACTTAGAGTATACATTCCTCTTACAGCAATTGAAGCGTTCCTCCAGATATAACAAGATGTAACTGAGGTCAGGATTTGGCTGGCACCATTTTCTATTCTATACAGATAAAAAATTAATGAAAATAATTACTTTTGGTTAAAGCTACTGAAGTAGGTTTTGACAGCCATTACAAGACACCCTGGCAGCAGCATTTCACTTCAGGAACTGCAGCACCTTGAGATGGTGAATAGGAGCTTGGGGAGACAATTTTCTACATTTTCTGTGTGAGAAAGGTCAAAGCTTTGCAGTAACATTAAATAAAGGAACAGTGCTAATCACCCCTCTAAAAGAAGAAGTAAAGCCTTTTGTCAGAAGGCCAGATTAATACTGCATGGCTTTGTGCCAGCAGTGTCTCAGTGTCTGCCAAAGCCCTGGGTTCACCACTCTGCCTGCTGGAGACAAGCTGATGATACAGGGACGAGTGGCTAGTTCTGGGTTTCTTTCCCTCTTCAGGGTTTAAATGAGCATTGTGATCTCCTAGCTAGATGAGCTAAGGATTAGCCTGTACTGGAGATCTGCTCCACTGTTTTCCCTTTGAGACGTCTTCATTTCATGACTTTAGGCCTCATCTCACTCTATTTTCCTAATGCCTGCACTACGGAAATCACATTTGCTGTTTCTTTGCTCAGATACTATGTTAATTTCAATTGCACACTCATTTTGACGCTATTTTCGCTCTACATCAGGTGTAATTTTTTTTCATTAGATTGATCACGTATTTTGAAATACCAGCAAGCTTTTTGTAGAATATTAAAACAATCTTTTTCCACACCTTTTTTCTGACACAGATCTTCCAAAAGAGGTAGCTGCTGCTGTGAGATACTCTGAGCTCCGTGAACAAAAACCTCTGCAAGCTACAATAATACTGATAGTTAAAATACAAATTTAGTGAAGAAAAGAAGCACACCTACAGCAAGAGACACTGATTCAAACAAAGCAATTTCTCTCTGTATGACTAGTTTGTACAAAACACAAACAAATCAAATCCAAAATTAAAACAAGAACAGAGAAGAGCAAATAAGAATCAGGGACTCAATTTGACAGAATACAAAGCTAAACACAGAGATAGGACCCTAAGGGGTTTTCCCCTCCAATGTGCCAATAGGATGAGACAAAGATGCTGTTCTGTTAAAAACTTGGTTTAGAAGCACCTATGAGGCTGGGAGGTGTGGAAATACCGAGGTACCACATTTTCACTATATTTAGCATACATCTATAGCAGATTAGATTGGTAGGCACTGCTCACCTTTGGACCATTTCAGAAAGCTGTTGGGGACCTGAGTTGCATAAAGGGATCTGTGGTTGTTGAATACAGAAACCTGTGGTTGGCATTGACCTTACTCAGACAGCTCTGGAACATCCACTTCCTCATCTTTGTTGGCAAACAAGGCCGCAAACAAACCTTAGCATGTGTTAGGTGTCCTGAGATGAAAATATAGAGCAAAGAGGGAAGTCCTTTTAGGGCAAATTGCTATCTGTCAACCTTTGTCCAGAAAAAACATCTTCAAGGACCAGTGCTGCTGAGAAATTTTCTGAGACCAATTTTTACTCTCTCCTCAAGTGTCTCGCCTAAAAATTATGAATTTGCAATCAAAGGATTCTGTCCAGCAGACAAAGATTCTGCCACATAATTACTGCTCACAGAAACTGGAACACTCTTATCTGGATGGAAAGGCACTGAATTATACGTCCATGACACTGAAGAAGGAAAAATTGGTCTCAGAGTTCTTATTGCATAAAGAACAGGGACAACCTCATGTGCTTTTTTGGCCTGGTATCTGCTTTTAATATTTATTTGCTCTTCTTGTTCTCACAACACCACTACCAGTTTTCCTGCTGGCAAGCCCTCTGGCAGGAACCCCAGACCCTCTGATGTGAGCGAGCCTTGGCACTGCTGCTACTGTCAAGTGGAGTATCAGCTTCCTCTATCCCTTTGTGTTGCTAATGGAGCTTAAAATGAGCATGGCTTTCCTATGTGTTTGTACAGAACTTCACGCTGTTTTTTTCAGAGTTGTACTTGTCTTTTTTTTTTTAAGTACTAACCACAAGCACCTAAATTCACCTGTGCTATTATTATGCCCTAAGCAATAATATATGGCAGGCATAAATCCACTCTTTGTGTGCTTCTAAGGCTGATAATCATTAGAGACCTCTGTGAATACTGTGGAGTAGTTTTATGTTGCTGTTAGTTAAGCCTAACTTATAATTTTTTTTGAAACAAATTGTGTTTAGTATGAACTGATTTTTGTTGAATATCAAAAGCTCAGAATTTATGCAGCAGAGACCTCCCACCTTGTATGTAACAGAACAGTAGCAATTTTACCTCCTATTAAACAATACCGATATACTCTGCCTTGTATCTGTGTAGGCTGCAGTAAGTGCAGGTTTTTTCCATGGAAAAGTCTTACTGAATAAGGAAGAAACCAGTACGATTCCACAGAAATTTAGTGCCGCTAATAGCTGTGAATGGAGAATTACATTACCCTGTTATAGTGTTCTCTGGATTGTTCTAAGCATTCCATCAAAAGCTTGTCATTCCCTATTAAACACCATAGGAATTGCCCCTAAATGCTGGTTTTTGAGCTATTGGGATTGGGAGTAGATGCTAAGGATTAGCAAGCACCATCATTTTATTGGACTACTAAAAGCTATTATTTAGTCTGCCTTACAAAGGTGTAATTCTTCTAGGACCACAAGACAATCCAAAACTTAAATCCCATTATAGTGGTGCACTTACCCAACAGCACCACTATAACAGGGGAAAAAAGGTGGAATGAGTGGGGTGTCATCACAGCTTTAACATGGTAGAAAGAAGATAAATAGGATGCTCGTTCTTGTCTTTAACTCCAAAACAATGGTATAACCCACATTATATAGTGCAGCTACTCTATTTCAGCATTGAGTATTGTTTAGCGTTCAGTAAATGAACATGTTGTTAGATTGGTAGGTTTTAATAAATACTGCGGCATGAACGCTGGAATTTTGTCTGCAGGAAACCCTAGAGTACATTCAGGGATTGCCCTCCCTTGAATGACACTGAGCCTACATGATTCTGGTATCATAGCAACATCCATGAGTGATGATCTTTGTTTCTGAGACTTGTTTATATAAAAACCACTGTCAATGTGAGTCCTGCCCTTCTACTCCTCACTGCAGTGAAAAGAAGGACTGCAAAGTGGTCCTACCAGCTTCAGTGTGAGTCACGGGGAGTCCGCTGTGGTGGGAACCACTTTGTGCGCAGTGCCTGTACAGACATTAGCGCACACTGAGCTTTAATAATGAAAAGGCTTGGTTTTGCAATGGCACAGAAAATAAAGATATAACACTTCTAACAATGCTTTCCAAATGTGCTTTCCTAAGAATAAGAAGGAATTTAAGGAGTTATTGTGCCTGCACGGTGTAAAGCCATATGGCTAGCCTTCTTCTTTGTGCTCACCAGGTCAGGAGTGTGAGTACTGCTCTGGAGAACATAAGTCAAGAGAAGGAAAATTCCTGTAGCACTTGACAGTAAGCGATTTGCTTTGCTTATGAGCTTCTCAGGTTGGAGAAGGGAACCTCAGGTCTACACACCCCTCACCAATCTCTACTTCCTCCCTCACAAGTGCAGTAGGATTAGGGAACAGAGATTTTGCTTTAAATCGGGCCTACCAAGCAAGCAAAGGGGTGAAATTGATGCAGTGAGGCTTTTTCTACCCTCTGCTTTGGCAGGTAAACACATAGAAGGTGGTGTTGAAATTTGCTTTTACATAGCAACACAGGAAGACAATGCTGTCTATGTAGGAGAATAATGGCAGCATGACTCCTAGGTCTTAAAACTTTTGGTCAAGATACCATTTCCATTTGGCCCTGAAACTTCTGTGCAAGAGAAAATGCTTTCATTAACGGTTTTCCTATGAAATTATAATCTACCACAATGCCAACTATGCACAGAGAGACCAAGCAGGACAAGACAGGGTAACCAAAAATTTCTGTTTATTTCATTTTCTCTTCTGTCATTGGTATTAGTTCATACATTTGTTCAAAGTGTAAAATAACCAGTTGTCATGGTTTACGAATAGAACTCCTCAATTCAGCATCCCCCACCGAGATTCTCCCAAAACGAGACGCTATTCATTTGCTCCCCACACTTCCCCTTCCCCCTCTCCCTCTGGGGTACAGAATTGAGAACTGGAGGCACAAAAATGTGAAAATCACAGGTTGAGATAGGAACAATATACTGGAAACAGCAATGGGATAAGAAAATGAACAGTTACAGCAACAATATTAATAGCAAAAGTGTACAAAGAAAGGCTGATATAAATGGAAAGTGCTCACCAAGCCCAGGAAAATGAAAAACAATGATGGAAGGACCCTTGCCACAACCATGGCCATGCTTGCTCTCCTGATCAGAAAGGGCCACCGTTTCTCTCAGAGGAGCGAGAGTGCCTTTCCTTCTGCCCCAGCAATGATGTAAGATGGTATCTAATAGTATGACATCTTGGTCACACCTGCTGTCACTGCTCTGGACGGGAGCCAGAACACCAGTTCTTAAAGCCACTGCATTTAGATGGTATTGGCCTGAGAAGGAAGAACACATACTAAAATCTTCAGGTTATCTGTAGGGCAACAAAAACATACTGACTTTGTGAAATAAAACAGAGAGAATATTACATTAAATACCTTATATATTTTCATAAGATGGAAGAGACTTTTAAAATTTAAATTACTGATTCTGGCATATGGCAACATAGATATTACAGCAAAGACAAAGCTAGTGCTAACTTAAAAGCTCATAACTTTGCAGACAAAGAGTGCTGTAGACACAAAAAAGTCTCAGGGTTCTTCATCCTCCAGATGAAAATTGCTTTTACTGGGAACCAGAACATTTTTGATCCTAATTCAAAATATGGCCTTTGACAATAAACTAATTTTGATACTACAGACAGTAGAGCTAAACTACAGGGGAACAGAAATTAACAGTAAAGATGAAGATCAGACATAAAATATCATTCCAGGGGAAAAAAATATTTCAGATCATAACTACAGAACCTGGGAAGAAATGTAACTTCTTGTAAGTGCTACAAGAAAGAATGTCCATGCATTCTTGTGCAGAGATAGGTGGTGGCTCCGCATGTGCACACATTAACCTCAATTCCAGAATTTCAGGAGTTGGGCTATGGGTAGTTAAAAATTAGTCCTGTCATTCTACAGTACTCACACTTTCATTTGTGTAGTTAACAGAGAGGTAAAAGATGTGAGTGATGCTGTGCTTGTGCCTGAACCAACTATTTTTCTTCCATGGAAATGCTAACATACTTTACTGCTGAGCACTCTGGTATGGTCAAAGCTCTAGACTTTTTAGCAGTTCTTTCTCCTTCACCCTGATGTGAAACTGGTAAAAGAAAATTTTTTTCATGTGATTTTACCTACATGGAGTGGGAGGTGCCTATTATATCTGCTGCATCAGTTATATTTATTAAATATTGTAGAGAGCTGTGGCAGGTAAGCTGCAGTTCCTTACAGTCTGAACTATCAGTATTGTTTCTCAACAAGGTAGGGGCATTGTGAGGAAATGGTAGAGACGATAGAAGTCTTCCAGGGAGGAACAGGGTGCCCTTGCTGACTCTCCTGGGACTTCTCTCTGGAATTATTGGTGGACTATCTAGAGGAGCCTAACACTGTGTAACCCTCCTTTATTTTGAAATTTATTCTCTTATTTCTATAGTACATTTGTTCTTATCTCCATCTCACCCAGTTTATTTCCCTTGTATCTATTCATCTGGCTTGGTTTCCTGTCCTTTACTTTGGTTGCTATTTTTGGTTGTTAGAGTCTCTTTCTGCCTTGAACACTTCCCAGCCCCTGGGCCCTGTCTCAGGCAGCTGAGACTCAGTGCACTGCCTGATCCCACAGATCAGGTCCAAAGCTGCAGCCTAGTACAGCCCTGTGCTTCCTTCCTCTAGCCTTAGACCATCAGTTATGAACTGTTCTTGGTCTATCAAATCTGGGACCAAGGAACTTTGAGTCTTGGCCTGCGATCCTCTCCCTCTTTTCAGTGATTCTAGGAATTAGAAAGAACACTGACAAGCACCTGTCTGCATTTTCTGTGAAAATCCTAGTAAAAAGGATGTTGAGACCTTTCCTATTTTAATTCTACTTTCCAGTCATTATTTCTAGAAGACAATGATGAATTCCTGGCCTCTGATTTCCTCTGTTAACTGGACTCATTAGTGTGACCCTGCAGTGCTTGGCAGTATCAGACACCTGACCTTGTTTCTTCCTGACATTTATCAGTTACTCTGAGGTTGTAATCTGTTTACACGTCGTGAAAACCTATTTGCCTTATATGAAGCTGCTGTCCTTGATCACAAAATGAGGGAACACTGTAGAACCTGTCTCTTTATGACTCTAACAGGAAACCCAGGAGCTGACAGATAAATGGAAATGAGACCAACAGGTGCTTGTAATGGTGATGGGACCATGGAAAAAAAGTGTTGCCTCTTGAATAAAGTAGATAGTACCCAGGAAGTTGGTAACAAAAACATATCCATCAAATGAAGCAGACTTCCACAGTGGTTATATATGTTTTGACAGCAAAAGAGTTTTTGGGGAATCTCTTGCCTCAGATATAGTTGTAAAGGACACAAAGAGCAACCTCAGTTAAGCGTTTGAAGATTAGTAAAAACATTGGAGCATCAGGTTTTCATGTAATTGTTCATATACCGATGAAGTTGGCACCTCCAACAGAAGAGAAAAGATCAATGGCTAACACCATGATCTCTACATAAGAGATTACTTCTGGTGTTTCTCCTGTATGTTCCCAGTTTGCAGGCCATAAGAGAGAGAAGGCCTTCCCATATAGTTCCTGGATAAAAGAACAAGATAACAGAAGTCATACCTATAGTTGCCGGGATTTACCTCTCGACTACTTTAGCCATTGAGATCCTCAACAAAGACTCCTCCACTGGTTTTAAAAGGCCCCAGTGGACCTTGTATAAGGAAAGAGGGACAGTAATGTCCATTTCCAGTTCTTTCCTATTCTTGATTGTTGTGAGTGGCTGTTAGTGGATATAGTGTAGCTAATGCCTGCAATAACAGAAATACTCTTATTTCAAAACTTATGAAAAGAGCTAAAAAGCCTTGCCGCATCAAAACAGCTGTCTTACTTTCATTCGTTAGGTAGGGAGAAGGAGTGGAAAGGATGGAGCTGGAAAAGTCTTTCTTGTCCAGAACGAGACTATGTTTGTTGCCTGTTTCCAGACCTGGGAGTTCATGAGTCCTGTCTGTTAGAGAAAATTTGCTGATAACAGACCCCTGACACCTGTTCGCAGGTGTGTGAATCAACACACACGAGTGACAGGGCAACCAAAACCACCACAGCTGAAATGCAAAGAATAGATTTACTCCATTACCTCGCTGACTGGAGGATCCTGAAACAAGGCTGGGCAGCAGAGACACACAGAATGAGGGCACCGGCACTGTCAGGCTCAGTCCAATCCTAGAGGGCGGCAGGGCTGCTGCTGTGTCCGTTTATCCAGGGCCTGCGCATGCGGAGTTCAGCACCATGCTGTGATCTCCCTGTGCTTTTTATGGTCTCTGCTTTGATCTCTCTCCCAACAGGGAGCTCAAGCATGTCTGGGATAGGGCCTACAGGTCTCTGTAAACACCTATGTTATCTCTACACAGAAATTCTACTTCTTCAAACTATCTATCATCCAGATAGAGGATAAACAGCAGTAGGTTAAACATATGGTTTCCCACAGTTATTCTCATGGCATTCCCAGCTGGAGGTCACTTGAATGAATCCACCATTCTCATCACCATTCTTCCCCTTTTAACCCTTTCCTCCCAAGAACAGAGCTTTATTAAGACAGCACCTCTCCTTGTAGTTAGGCTTGAATCTTTTCATCATTTGATTCTGGGTACTTAGAAGTTATGGGGAACCACCACCACAGGTAGCTCAGTTATACAGTTTAGATCCTTTAGTCCAACACAGAACTCCTGCTTCCTTCTCTCTTCAGTTAGACTACACTTTCTACACTACATTTTCTTCTACTTTCTGTGCAGTTCAGACTGTAAGATTGAGCTCACTTCCACATGAGGTAGGTTATGTTAGGTTCTGTAATTCTGTCCCAGCAGGAGAGAACATTTCTCACTGAGGAAGCTGCTAAAGTTGCCTTTGATTAGTAGCTTTGCTTTTTAGTGGTGAGTCTGCCTGTTCTTTCCTCCTGTGAAAGCTAATCTTAGTTGTTGTTTTGGGATAACAACTGCGAAGTTATTCACCAGCAGTGAACTCAGTGCCTTTCTATTTACAGCAAAATTTCTACACTCCATCATCTTGTGATAGATCTGAACTTAAGAGAATCACAAGGGATGTCACCATACCCTTCTGCACTGAAAAGAGCTCAAGAAAAAACTGTGTGACACAGGAAGCAGAAAAGTGGTAAAGGGCAATAGAACACTTGTCCATGGAGATGTTTTGAAACATACATTTGTTTCTTAGGAGGTGAAAAGGAAGCCGAAGCCATAAGAAACAATGGGCCACTCATTAGCCTCTCACTGCCCAAACTCAAGAAGTCCTCTGTCCCAGATTAGCAGAACACCTCTTAATAAACAGCAAAACATCATCCTGCTGGAGAAGGTGAATCCACCTAAGAAAGGTAAGGTCTTGAAAGAAATGCTGTCATGGTCAATAATTAAATTGCATAACTGTGTAAAAACAGATAACTCTGTATGCCAAAAATGTTCTGCTTCCTCCTGGGGAAATTATCAGTGATCAAAAAGTGCCTCCACCTCTGTTACAGGGAAGTGTAACACCTATTTAAATGTGTGTAGTGGAAAAGACTGAGAACCAGAAAACAATCAGCTGTCCAGGCTGTAGTGATAGTGCAATCTATCAACCTAATTTACAGGTTTGTTAACCCTCTGTGTGCCCCAGAATCACAGAATGGGCAAGTTTGGAGTGGACCACAATGGACCATCTGGTCCAACCTCCCTGCTCAAGCAGGCTCATTCCAGAGCACATGGCACAGGATTGTATTCAGACAGTTCTTGAATATCTCCAGTGGGGGAAATTCCACAACCTCTCTGGACAATCTGCTCCAGTGCTTGGTCACCTGCACAGTAAAGAAATCCTTCCTCATGTCCAGTTGGAACTTCCTGTGCATCAGTTTGTGCCTGTTGCCTCTTGTCCTATTGCTCGGCACCGCCAAGGAGAGCCTGGATCCATCCTCTTGACACCCCCCCTTCAGATACTGATAGGAATTAGTAAGGTCCCCTCTCAGTCATCTCTTCTCGAGGCTGAACAGGCTCAGCTCCCTCAGCCTTCCCTCTGAATAGAGATGTTCCAGCCCCACAATTATCTTTGTGTTCTTCCACTGGATTCTCTCCAGGAGCTGCATGTCTCTTCATATAGTAGAATCATGAATGGTTTGGGTTGAAAGGGACCTTAAAGATCATCTATTTTCAACCCCTGACATGGGCAGGGACACCTCCCACTAGACCAGGTTGCTCAAAGCTGCGTCCAACCTGGCCTTGAACACTTCCAGGGGTTTGGGTACTGCTAGATGCTACTGTGTTTCAAAGTGTTATTTATGTTTTTCCAGGTTAAATGCAGCAAAGTGGCAATGCAGTTTGAAGACCTAAGAGCAGAGAAAGGAGAGATCTCCAATTAATGTGTTTATTAACTGGCATCCAGGCTAACAAAGGTTTACCAGTGCTGGCTTGGGGCACTTGACCCCCATCCTGTCATGGGACTAGCATGAGTCGGTTTGACTTCCAAGAAACTATACCCCAGATACAGCTTGCTGAGATTGTGCAATATAAGGAGGATGGTTGCTTCTCCAGAAACTCTCATCCTGCTCGCATTTCTTGCTTTTGAGGCAGTCCTAGCATTACAGTATCAGAGTCATTTATGTGGTCCAGGACAACAGCTTGTTAAAGAAAATATTTATCATATTCTGTCTTCACCATTACCTATTGACACGAGATGGAATCCTGCAGTTGTTCTGCATTTTTTATAAAAAGAGAGACAATTGCTAGCAGTGGGAAAGGCACAACCTGGCCTTGAAACTTGCTCAGGCTGTCTTATTAAGAGATTTTGCTTTCTGAATCAAAGGATCCATTTTACTCTCCTTCACCATTGTATACCATCCTCGTGGAGATTACTTGCAAGGAAACTTAATGCTATAAAAGAATGAAACACATTTTCTGCCTTAGTGGGTAAGAAATAAGGAGAAGAGCCATGTCAATTGAGCTCATCCTGTTCTCCAATGACAAGTGTAAGATTCTGAGAGAGAACGTTTTGGTGGTAGGCAAATGGCAAAAAATTGCTTATTCTTACTTCCCTCCAAACTTCCCATGGAGTAGCATTTACTTCTTACCAAATACCATTTACTTCTCTTTAGACCTATTCTACTCTTATGGGTTCGAGATTCCCATTCCAATGCATTTCAGGTGTATAACTCTAATAGTTGGGAATGGAAGTCTGAAAAGATCTGAGTATTGGGCCACACAGTTATATGTATATTCCTAAGTTTAGATCTTTCCAAAACATGAAACCAAAACCCAAATAAACTGTAGAATGCAGAGTCTAGCAGCTTTTACCCTTTGGGTTTTTTTGTTTGTTTGTTTGTTTTTTTCAGTATGCTACAGTCACTTCTGAAGCAGTGCACATCTGCTTTGATGTAGATATAGCTTTCAGATGGACAGACAACTCCTAATCCTGCAGTTTGCTCAAGTTATAAGGAATCAAGGTAAAACACTGGTGGTCTCAGGAAAATTGTTCACAAGTGTCATAGGTTAGCAAGCAGAGTCTCGGAAGTGATGTTCTTCTTACAGCTTCCTCTATGACCTGACAGGACCTATCAGCTGGCCAGTTTGAATATGGACAATTCTTTGAGCCACTTAAAGTTGTGGCCGCCTCTGTGATCCACACTTAAGAATAGACAAACTCCCCCCCAGCTCTCTCTCGTTTCCGGCGCTGGCACAGGTGGCTGCGGGGCCCGTGTGGGGCCAGCGGGCCCAGCCAGGCCCTGCTTGGGCCAGGCCGGGCCGGGCCACGGCCATCCTGGAGCTGATGGGCCCTGTTCCAGCCGTGGAACCCCCCCCCCACTGCCTTGCCGTGGGCAGCCGGAGCGGCTCGGCTCTCCCCCCTCTCCACTGCGATAAGCGACATTCCAGCTGCAAGGCCGAGGTGAGATTAACCCTTTTAGTGCTGTGAAGAGCTGAAATCCTGAGGGAAGAGAAAGAGGAGATGCGCAAAGCTGAAAGTCCGTTGTGAAGCTATGATATATCAGAGTATCCCGCTGTAATTTCATGAAGATATGGGGGGTGGAGTGTTCAACCCGTGAGCAAAAGCACCTGCGCTGAGATAGGCAGATGCTGACGCAGCTGTAATTTCATGAGAAGTTTGGACAGGGAGAGATGGACCAGATGAGGGCTTTTGCTCCAAATGGGAAAGGAGAAAACCTCAGTTCCTAGAGATGCTCCCAGAGATAGTCCTAAAGATGAAGATGAGGAAGACCCTTTGCTCCCAGGGAAGGAGAAAGGCCTCTGTTCTTGTTTCTGAACGGCTCAACCTTAAAATTGTACCCCAAAAAATTTCAAGAGTGGACCCTCGAAAGCAGTTAAGGGAAAAGCTGCAAGTTGGGGGAAAGGACTCACACGCGAGCAGAGAGACTCCTCTTCCTGAATGGACTGAACAATATTTGGAAGTGGGCGGCTGGCTCGTTGTGATAATGTTTTCATAGCATGAGCAAGAAGAGACTTCTCTTTCTAAACGGACTGAACAAGGTTATTATGGAAGTGGTAAACAGACTGAACATCTGAAGGGTTGTCTTTTCACATTGTCAGTGGGAGAAGGGAGGAAGGTGGGGGGAGGAGGAGAGTTCTGAAGGTGGTATAATTTTTTTTTCCCTTTTCTTTCTTTTATGTCTGTTAATAAACTTCTTCATATTCTTTCAAGTTTGGTGCCTGCTTTGCGTTTCTCCTAATTCTTATCTCACAGAAGATAAACGTAAGGAGTATTTTGGGCCAAACCACTACACACATAAATACAGGAAAACACAAGCTACAGTTTTAAAAAATTTGTTAGTAGGGGCATTTTACATAGGTTCAAGTATTGTTCACTGAGATTTTTCAGCACTCTTTGATAGCAAAAAGGGAAATATTTGAGAGAAAAGATACTTTTTTTTTCTGTTCAGTTAAGTTCACTTTTCATGAAGAATGAAGCTGGTAGCATCTTTTAACTATAGAATATGGGTACTTTTGGTCTGTAAGTGCACATAGTGCAGCTGCTCTCAGGAAAAACAGTCTCCCTCAATTAGAATGATGGTGAATTTCCTATAATATTGTTTTTTCAGAAAAGTGATAGTACATTAGGGCTGATTTAGAGTTATTTGTATTTCCTTATTACCACAGATCTTCAGTTTTTAAGTAGGCAAGACACTGTATTTTCTTCCTCCTGGAAACAATATCCTGTACCATCATCAAAGGGCTTATCAGCTTGTTTTGAGATACACAGTTAATGCAGAGACAATTTTCTTACTCCCAGAGAAGTTCAAGAGGCAAGTTTGCTCTCTATGCAAGCTCATGACAAGAAGTATGTCAGCAGCTATGCAGACAGCAGTGGTTCAGCATGAGTGCTGACAAATGTAGCATGTTATTGCATAGGACAGAACCAGAACTCCTGCCTTTGCAATCCTTCTCTTCTAAGAATTCTTGCTGTATTTGTCACTGTCCCATGTCTTGCTTCCTCAGCCATTGTCCTGCAGCCTGCAGAGTTATCAGAGGATATTGAGTAATGTATTCTTTAACTAACTTTCCTTTTCTTTAAGAGAGAAGATGGTGACCATAGTAACCACCATACTGAGAACAGTATTTGTGGCAACAAGAACGTAGAGGAACACTTCCTTTCCATATCTCAACTTATAATGGAGTATCTGTTTTGTCACACAAGATGCTGGGTATATTTATTTTACACCCAGGATGCTGAGTAAAAAAAAAATAAAAAAACCTCTGGAAAATTGTAAGAAAGTGTGATGTGATTACAAAAACCAAAGTTGCCTTGCAATGTGCCTATTTAATCTCACATGCTAATATCGCAAGAGAAGAAGATCCCTTGTTTCCTGACATGCTTTATAATTAGTCGTGAGAGAGGCGCTGCAGTTCTATCTGTTCCCAGAGATGCATCAGCATTAGGGAATGTTCCAATATTTCAAGGACTGGCTACAAAGAAAATGGAGACTTCCTTTTTACAAGGAGTCACACAGAACAGGCAAGGCGTAATAGGTACAAGTTACTCCGGGGGAGATTTCAACACATGACACAAGAGGAAAAAATTTCACAATGACAATGGTCAGCCATTGACAAAATCTTCCCAGGGAAGCGTTGGATTCCCCAACACTGAACAGTGTTCAGCTGGGCAAGTGGCTGGGCTCTCTTGTCTAGACTGTGCATTTGCCAAAAGTTGGACCTTGAGGTCCCTTCCAAACCTGGTATTCTATGATTCCATGATCTAAATAGGGAAACTCCATCATCCTACACACCTGAATTCTCCTCATAAAATTCTCAGCTTTTCACTTGCATCCAAATAAACACTTATATGTGGCTTGCTCATGAACATTTTCGTTGAGGTGTAACATTAAATAAAAGGTGCTGTGCTACAAATTAGTTCTGTTACGTAGTGCCCAGTCTCCAGAGTAGCCAGGAAGCAGTCCCACACAAATCAAAGTCTGGAAGTACTGGTTCTAAAAACTGGCCTGATTGATTAATGTGCACCTGCCTATAGCAAGGTTGTATTTCAAAGTCAGACCTTGGTAACATGAGGGAGGAGGAGCATATTCACTTTACTAATATTGACAGAGAGTACTGACTCCACAAAGAAGACCCCAACAAAACTACTAGCAGGTAAGAAAACTCTTTTAAAAACACAAATGGATTAAATAACTTTGTAACACCTTAGACCTTCCAGCCTTTTTTTTTTTCTGGAAGGCCAGAAAGCCAAAATTACAAAGACACAAAGTTAGAATACAGCCCAGTAAGAAAAAGTTTGTGCATGTATCAGGTTGTGGGGGAGTACCACAGAGAAGCCACAACCTGCCTCCATCTCCCCATGAGAAGCCATGGGAAGGGCAGTGCAGAGATCTGAGCAGACTGTCTACAAACTAGGCTGGACGTCCAGCTTTCAGTGTGTCATGCTGGAAACATTGGCAGACATAACAGCTTCTGCAATGTGCTTCTCAAGCCAGTTAAAAGTTCTTGGCTAGGTGGGTGTCCTTGCATGGATCTCTGCTAGCACACTAGGCTCTGTCCCCATTCACCCAGCTCACAAAGCAGGGGTTAAGTAATTACCTTGGTAATTACTGCCTGATCTGTGTCTTTTCATCCTGAAAGACTAGATGAGGTCTGCTCTTGTTTTTTAATCCTGTCCTTACTTTAGAGGCTATTGTACACTGGCATGGGTAAATGGCAAACTGCTGTTGAAAACATTTGGTTTTGTAAAGCACAGAAGATGCACAAAAAACAATGACAGAAGGTGAATCACATTGTCAACCATCACGCGGAACTTCTGAAGATAGTGGGTTTTTTGCCCTAACAATATCAACACCAGTAGCAGGCCTTATGGAAATGCGTCATTTCACAAGATGGGTGACACAGACCAAAGTGGCAGAGGCTTCTGGCTGGCAGCATCCCAGAGTAGCAGTTCTCTGACCATCCTGACACAGCATGCCTTGAGGTGAGAAAGCCTTGTAAGCCTTTGCCGTGAGACTTGAGCAGAAACCACGGCAACAGTAACTACGGTTGTGCCTTATTAACATTTAACTTTGTATTCTTGCCCAATTTTAACTTTTCCAAGTCTAGAGTGACCACATGGCACGGGCACGTATTTGCTCATCTCTTAGCTAGGTATTTTGGCTTGATTGCTTAAAAAAAATTATTTATGGAGTTACAGGTTCCTGTTTTACCTGGATGTTTCTCTGTAATATTCTACAAGGAGTTTTCTTCTACATATAATTGCAACCATAACTTACCACTCATATTGTAATTAGTTATTTACTAGACATATGCAAAGACTAAGATGTTCACTGGGTGAGGGATTTCTTCCTTAAAGACTTACCAGTCTCATACTTCCCTCTGCACCTTATTAATTGCTAAAAAACACAGGCAAATGGAAAAAAAATACCCCAGCACTGTGTGTGCTTTGCCTTCAAGAGATATTATCACAAAAACTAAATTATTTGTACACATAAATAGAAACTGTTATCATGGCAGATCTGCTACAGAAAAACCCTCCTGGACAGAAAGCAATTCGGAAGAGTAAGGTTATGTAAGTTGAAGAAAGGTCTAATGTTGTAGAGACATGAAAGCCATACAAATAATTTGCTTTCATTACAAGTGCTTCTGCTCTACATGGTACAAATTGCTCTTTCTGTTGAAAATGTAGCTTGAGCATGAAGGCATATTCATAGAAATTAAAGGACACAGCATTACTTTCTATTTGTACTGTCCCTGTTCCATTTTTGCATTTCATAAACAACTTTTTCATAAATAACTTTCTCACAAAGCAGCTGTGATTTTACAGGGCTTCAGGCTGCAGGGCTCATCATCTCTCCTCCTGATTTGCATTACAACAATAGGAAGAAGGTTAGACAAAACCTCACAGAAGAAAAATCCTTTCAAGAGCTACCTCCTTGCTGACAAGCAAACCTCACTGCTAAGCCATGTAACTTGCACAAATACTTGTGAAAAAAAGCAAACACTACCTTATCAGCCCTAGCTATGTATGCAGCATCTTCCCAAAATAAGACTTTACTCTCAGACCCCATACCCTTTACCCACAGTCCTTTGTCTTGCTCTAAACAAGTACTCCAATATAGCATGTTTCTCAATTTTCTGTATTTCCTGTTCAATCTCCTGTACTTCTGAATATAGAGCCATCGTCCATCATACATTCTGACCTCACTTCAGAACCTCGCCTTTTTGATTGACAAGGTTCCTTGTACCCCACATGAATACAATCTAATTTCTTGAAAGCTGCAGATAGATAGAAATATTGGTGGCCTTTATCAGAGTCATCCTGGTACTTGCAGGGTCGCATCCTCTTTTCCGTACTGTGGATAATGCCAAATGCAGTAGATATCGATATGGCAGCTTGGCTACCCAGAGCAACAGAGAACTGCAACACACTGCCTTGCAGCCATGAAAAGTCTGTGTCACACGGACTCCACTAGAAAGTGCTGGGCCAGAGCTGTTATGTAGCTTTTCCTCTCCAGGCATGTGGTGTATCTCATGAGAGAGGATCTAGATATCAGAAGAACCTAGGTTAAAAAGAGAAAGCTGGGGAGAGCTTAGTAAAAGAGCAGTATTTCAAGCATTCACCATTTTTTGTTAGACAAGGCCTAGCAAAGGTGGAAAACACATCAGCAACAGAACAATGTTAAGGAATGTCTTGTTTCAACTGCATGCATAGTTTCTTTTATCACTGATACAGGGCTGCTATTACACTCTGTATCAATACTTCTAGATCTTGGATTCTCTTTCTCAGCATTTTATTGGGCCTATTTAGCATAATCCTTGCAACAGGGCTCTGGAGCAGATCCCAAAAGCATTGAAAAATGCCTTGAATTTATTTTCTGACACAAATTTTCATATGACTGCTTCATGTGGAGAATGATGGCTCCTTTAAATATAAAGGAATATACCAGATGCTATGGTATGTTATTGAAATGTATATTGCCAGAAGTTTCTAGTGTGTTGGTCAGAGTAACATAAAAAAAGCTTCTATTTATACTTTGAAGCCGTTCTTTCATCAGTACCTTAATCACCTCCTACTTTTACTCAGGGAATTTATTTTACAAATGAGGAGTACATAGGAGAACAGGAATCTTATCTGAAGAGCAAATATGAAAGAAAACTGCAGGTTTCTGACAGCTTGGTCAGAAATGAAAGGGAAGCATGGAGAACAGTGCCAATGAAGGAAGTCCATTAGAAATGGCTAAAAAAGCCGTTTCTATTATGTAATGGGTGAAGATTAATTTCCTGCAGAAATACGTTTTTTCTTGGCAGTTATCACAGTGTCTTAGGCAATGTTTGAAATCAAATCAACTCCTGTCTATTCTTGAATGACACAGGTACAGACAATCTCCCCTCTCAGCACCAACACCAATAAAAAAATCTTGCTCTGAGTGTTTAGATTGGCTGAGAGCATCTGTTTGCTCAGTAAGACAGGTGAAAACCAAGAAAGAGCAGCCAGATAGTAAGTAGCTCCTGGAGAAAAAAACACATGAAAGATAGGCACCTAGGTAAAAACATTGCCAGACACTCCTTGCAGCACATCAGAAAAAAACCTAACAAAACATGACGAGTAATGAATTAATGAGGATTTCTTCGTTTTCCTAATTCAAAAAATCTTGAAAAGTCAGTACAATGTAGTCATACATTCCTAAGCCTCTAGATGATTTGATTGTGTTTCATCATCATTAGTGGATGCAATTTTTCTAGATCATTGTAAAGCCTTAGATACTGTCCCTCACAGCACCCTTCTGGACAAGTTGTCCAGCTGTGAGATGATCAGATATACAGTGTTCTGGATGAAGAACTGGCTGAATGTCAGAACTTCAGGGGCTGTAGTGTGTGGGGCTACATCTGCCTGGTGAGCTGTCACCAGTGGTATTCCTCAGGGCCTCATTCTGGACCAGTTCTGTTGCACAAGTTTATCAATGATCTGGATGCAGGAGTGGAATGCACCATTTACTGACAACACTAAACTAGGAGATGCTCTTTGGCTGTATTCAGAGACAAGAGGCCTTCCAGAGGGATGCGAATAGATTGGAGCACTGGGTAGTTATCAGTGGCTTGAAGGTTAACAAGAACAATTACAGATTCTGCCCCTGGGACGAAGGAAAGCTGGGCACAAGGACAAGCTGGGAGAGGAGTGTGTGGAGAGCAGCCCTGCAGCAAGGGATCTGGGGGTGCTGGTGGGCAGCAGCTCAGTGTGAGTCAGCAGTGTGTGCCCGGGCAGCCAGGAGGGCAAACCCCATCCCGGCTGCATCAGACACGGCAGCACCAGCTGGGATCGGGATCATCCTGCTGGATGCAGCCGTGGTGCGGCCTCACCCTGAGTCCTGTGTGCTGTGCAGGGCCCCAGAGTTTGAGAAGGACGGGAAGGTCCTTGAATGGTCCAGAGAAGGACGGCAGAGCTGGTGGAAGGGCTGAAAGGCACATCTTGTGAGGAGCAGCTGAGGGCTCTGGGTTTGTCTAGTTTGGAGAGAAGGAGGCTGAGAAGTGACCTCATTGCTCTGTACAGCTTCCTGAGGAGGTGACATGCAGAAGGAAGTGCTTGCATTTTCCTGGCATCCAGCAACAGGAGATGTGGGAATGGTTCAAACTGCATCAGGGGAGGTTCAGACTGGACATCAGGAACCATTTCTTTACCAGGAGGGTGGTCAAACACTGGAACAGGCTTCCTTAAGAGGTGGTTAATATCCCAAACCTGTCAGTGTTTAGGAGGCCCTTCATAATTTGCTTAACTTTTGTTCAGCCCTGAATTGGTCAGCAGTGGAACTAGATGATTGGTTTAGGTCCATTCCAACTGAAATATAATATTCTATTCTAATTCTATTCTGAATTGGTCAGCAGTGGAACTAGATGATTGGTTTAGGTCCATTCCAACTGAAATATAATATTCTATTCTATTATCAGTATTTTAGTCTTGCAGACTTAGGGACTATTTGTAAGGATCTGAAGAGGTGAGGAAACTATGTCTACTGTCAGAGGGCTGGAATTTAGTACACAGGACCCCATATCCCCATCTGAAATCATCTGCATGTTCACAAGATTCTGATTTAATATATTAAAATTGTGCAAGATTGCCTTGAGTATTTTTAATAGGAAAAGATATCCACTCTTGCCCTTTAAAGTCAAGTAGCTCCTACCCTGGGGAAATGTTTTGAAAAGCTCTTGTTGCCATTTTTGTGACATTCAGTCTGACTATAAAGGTTAGAAATTGAAAGATTAGTAGGTGTTGCTCCTTTTCACACTTGGTCTTTTAGCTTACATTTTAAAAAAAAGTAAAAGAAAAAAGAAGGAACACTATATTTTATTCACTATCCTATGCTGCAACCACTCTATATACTATATTCACATACAGAGTGGGACTGGAGTGAAAAAGCTGCCCCAAACTTGGTATAAAGAACAAGGCTGGGGCAGGTGTGTCTAGGTAGTGGCATGAGCTGTCTGCCACCAGCTAGCCCTTTCCCAAGCAATATTTTGGCAAAGAATATATTAGGACATTAACTTCTCTGAAGGGACCCCATAGATGAAGATAAACTACTCCAGAGAATAAAAGAGCTTAGCTGTAAGGATTTAAGGCAAGCCATGCCTGTTGTCCTCAATGCCAGAATGGTCCCTGGCCAATTTTATGTACTACTGCAGATGTAAACTAGGCTTGGTTTGACAAACAAAACCCAGCTCTTGAAACAGCTACCAAAATTGTAGATTGCTCTTTCCACAGTTGTCCCTTTCAATCCTGCTGCCCAGATCCAAGCGACTATTTTCTGCAAGTAGAAATCTGGATCTCTGCAGCAGACTTTAGCTGCAGACTGTTAGCTGACAAAAGCTATTGAATCTGTTCTCTGTGTCACACAGCAGTTTATTTTTAATATTCCAGACTGGCTAGCCAACAGCCTTGGGGAAACTTACTGTAAGTTTACTGAAACGTAATATAAAAGCAATTCTGTTTATCCTCTGCATTTCATATGATAGAGTACAGGAAAGGTGAAATGAAGAGCCGTATGTGCTGATTATTAAGGGTTAAAATTTAAGGTGAAGAACATTTTAGACTTTTTATAGCTGCTATTGTTCTGCTTTTGGAAAGAGAGCTCTTTTTTTCAGTTTACAAAATACAGGTTAAAATGCTAGTCCTCAGAAAGATGACAAAATACACACAAGAATGCTATAGGAATTATGGGGCTCATATCTTGGCTTTCATAACCTAGAGTTAAAACAAATCATAGGCAGCCTTCCACACTCATTTGGTGCATTACATACAAAACTTCTTAAGTTTCCAATATATAATGCATAGAATCATTTTATGAGCATCTCCAGTCTTGATAAACTGGATATACAACAACTGGACATTCTGCAAACTGGAGACTGAAGGCCTCAGATAGTAATTAAAATGTTCTGCTCAGATTCTACACATTCTGGAATAACAAATGACACAAGTAATTACTTGTCTTTGAAAATTGCTGTATGGGTTAATCAAAGAATATTTGTGCAAAATTTATGAAGTGTAGTGTGCTATTATGGTACAGAGCTTGTTTTTGTTTATTTTTTTATTGAAGGTTCTTTAAATGACCAAAAGGCAGTAAGATAATGAAAAAGGACAACTGAAGTGTCATGACAACATATATTTGCCATTGGCAATAGCAGCTGATGATATACAAATAATTTTTAAGTCACAGTATACTAGAGGGGACATTTCTATTATGTCAATCTTTTCAATGTGATTGCACTACTAAATAAACAATACTAAATAGTATTGTTTTCTGGCTTCAGGTTGCACGCTTACTTTCTTTACGTGCTTCATTGTAAGGTATGCTAACTGTGCTAAGAGTGTGAAAGCAGTTGGCATAAAATTCTTTAGCTGAATTGCAGATCAGACCCTGTAGGTTTTTAACCAGCAAATTGTGTCTCCCTTCTCATAGGACTTTGGGGGACCTGCTTATTCTAAAACAGCATCCTTCCACTGGATATGAATCAGCCATGCCTTAGTGCACTTGGTTTGTCAGTCAAGAGTGACAAGGAGACTTCTGCCCAGGCAACAATATCAATATATGTTTTTTAGACTGTCCCCTTTTTTCGTCATCAACATTCATTGCTCTGTTAAGGATCTTCCACAGCAATTCTGCCCTCAGAGCTGTCATTGCACCTCTAACTGTGTGAAACAGACAAGGTCATACAATCCAGTCTTCCTTCAGAAAATTAATATAATAAATATGCTATGATAAAATATGTGATGTTCTACCTACAGATCTTTTATTATTATCCTTAGGGTTTTAATAGTATTTTTTACTATTTTGCTGATTCCTATCTGATATATAATTCTTGTTCAACTCAAACCAGAAAAATCCGTTTCCATATTTGATAATGATTCCTTAGGAGAACTTCAGAGAAATTAGAAATTCCTGTTACAGTTTAAATATATAGCGCAGACACTTGCATGGCACAGCTGCTTTCCAAGAACACTTGTGTATTTTAGCCACAATGATCTCTGTAAGTGGATTTCTCAATGCACGGATTACCAGAAATGGACATGTTCTGACACTGGAAATTAAAAAATGAGTATCCTCCATGTTCTGAAACAACCTTGAGAAACAAATCTTGGGTAAGAATCACCTTAGCATTACTGAAATTGTTTTACTAAGACATGCTTTCACGGATGATTAATTTACAAATGGAATTTTTGTAGCATTTTCCACTTGCACGTGGACAGTCTTGCTTTGAGAACTGCACCCTATGTACTGCAATTGTCTAGAGGTATAGGGTAAGGTAAAGATACTGTTCTTCACTTTTTGCACAGAAAAGTTCAGGACAATGTCAGTGTTCCACCCCGCAGAAAGGTAGCTCTGTTACTTCCTTAAGTACTGATTTTCCTCCAAACCAGAATAGACTTCTCTGTTAAATGATCTTAATTGTGGAAGAAAAGGTGCTTTTTCTCATTCCCTTAAAAAGCATTTCGGACTGGTACATGTATCCAGTTCAGTCTTTCTACTGAACTTCTTCCTTTCTGCTACTAAACACACTGCCAGGTATCACATATTTCAGGGTAAAGAACAGTAGGAAGAACAACTAAAAGTATTTAAGCAAGAGGAAGAAAGAAAAAGACAAACTGTGACTTAAGGTACTATTTTCCATGGAACTAGGGAGGTGAAGGAAGTCAGTTGCCTGTGGCAAAGATAGAAAAGAAATGCTTATATTTTAAGCTTTGAAGCTAGAGCAGGGGCTTGTTATTTTTTTAACCAGTGAAAAACATGTATTTCCACCAAAAATATCCCTTCTGCAGCTATATAGATGAGAGTGTATAAAAACTAGTATCAGAATTTAACACAAAAATTGAAATAATTTCAGGGAAATCAGTACTTAATTTAACATCTAATGCTCCAGTGACAATATTTCTGAAAACCTTTAATCCACTCTGCCCTGCACAAAGAAATCCAAGACTGTCTGCACAGTCTTCTGGAGAGGGGTCTTCATGCTATGCTGAATACAACAACTCATCAGAAGCTTAAACAGTATCTCACAGTATTTTTCTGCCTTAGATTGTTAGGAAACTTACTATTACGCCTGTCTCTTTGTCACATTAGCAGGTAAACCATGGAAAGAAGAAAATTCTCTTAAAACCATGAGTTATACTTAAAAAATTCTAATTTATGTAAAAATTAGGCAGCTGTCTTTAGAATAATGAAGACAACCTGGATGCTCAGTGCAAAGTACCATTTTCTCTGAATCCCGGACACACAGATGCATTTAAGCATCACGTTTCATGTGAGACTTTCTGCTACAGCCTGAGCTCCCCCATTCTTCACCAGTGCTACTTGATTCCTGCCCTTTGATGTGCTGCTCTGCCACCCACCGGCCTCTTTATTCCTGACAGAGACAGTATAGTGCAAGAAAAAAATGGTTTTCCTACGTACATCAAATCGATTATTTGAAATAGGCCCACTTGAAGCATCTTTACAGCAAATGAAGCATTGAAGCATCAATGTGGCACTTGTAATTCTCCAAAATGAAGAAGTCTGTCTTAATGAAGTGTTGCTAAGGAGTGAGACATAGGCCATCCAGCACTCCAGCACACCTGGGTCACCTGTCCTGGGTACCACTGGGCTGCTGAACTTTCCATGCACTTTGATTCTTATTTAAGAGCAATGAGTAACTTCTGCAGGCATTAAAAGTGAGCTATGAACAACCCATGCCATGGAAGGCTAAGACCAGTACGTATTTAATTGTGGATTGAACAAATAGATGTCTAAAGTGAGGCTGCATATTCTAAAATCAAAATGTGGAGTTGGGAGGCCTTGGGTTCTACTTACCTGCATGTATGAGTTAATACCAAATATGGGAAGAGGAGTTCCCACAGACTGGAAAGGTCTCCCTCGCCTTTGCAATTTCCCTGTTACTGTCTTATGGCTACGCTTTGCACGTTAAAGACCATGTCATCTTGTCCATGGGAGCACTAACATTGAAGAATAAAGCTTATTTTTGCACTTCCAACTCCTCACAAGTTATCTTTATGTTTTGAAAATTAAAATGATACTACTGAAAAGAACTATTATGCATTTAGAATGTTTTGGAAAGCTTTTAAAGTTTTACAGAAAAAAGCAAAACCTCCCCCCAGTATTAAAAACAACTGACAGATTGTCAGTTTCTATTTTGACCTGTGAAAGAACATGATACTCACTTTTACTTAATATAAGGCATAAATATGCTACCCCATATTTCCACGTTCACATGAAAGCACAGCTTTTTGTAAATGACATCCAGTATTCTGCTAAGATTAATGAAACCCCTTTCTGTAGCACACATCCAGACAACTCATGGACATAGATGCTCATACTGCCCTACCACTTAAGCAAGAGTGCTCATTCCTGAATTCATGTATTGATCATTGTAAGAACAGTACTCTTAAATAGCATCAAAAGTGTTGCTGTTCTTGTCTTCTTAGATAGCTATCATTTGAAGAGACTGCCAAAGTATATGCCCCCACATCTGGCTTACACTTCTGTTCTGCTTTCATTAATGAAGCATGGTAAGCATTAGGATGCAGTTATCCAGCCAACTTGACAGCCTGGTACATCGCTTCTCTTAGAGAGTGGAATAGTTACAGTTTCCATAGCCACCAAATTGACCCTTATTTTAAGTGGTTTAAATTCTCCAGGGCTAAAAGACAGCCTTGTGTTTTCCTCTTGTAATAATGAAGAACATGTTCCTTTTAATGATGGTAATATTAGACATTCTCTCAATCACTGTTACTTGGAAGCAATTACATTAAATTAGTTTCCATGAAATTGGGGGGAAGAGAAGAAAAAGATCAAGATGTAACACTCTGATACTATGAGCAAACTACTGTTGGACATGGAAAAAAAGGAGGTGGGAAAAAAAGCAATTCTCAATTAAAATGTATTAACAGTGATGGGACCCCAGGAGCAGCTTCAATTACCCCCAACTGAGGGAGCTTGGTGGAGAATCCTTGCACATTAGAAGCACAGGCCCATCTGAGTGCCAGGACCTGCAGCTGAGAATTGCTGCATCAGGAGAAGGAAGAGGAGACCTGTACACCATCCAGTGTAATTGTTCAGAGCACACAGCAATTCAGAAACAAGAACACCTTAGTTTCTGAAGTATTATTCAGCATGTAAGCCTTGTAGATAATGTCTACCAAAACATGACACACATAATAGGGCACAACTGCTTTTCAACAGGCCGAAGGCAGATTTCTGCCAACACATCTGAGGTAAAGGTAAGACACTGAAATATTGAAGCTCAGGGATTTTACTACAACAAACCAAAACCAGGGAGAAAATATATCAGACATTAAGAGAAACAGATTGGCAAATTTGTGAAGTTTATCTTCACTGACTCCTGATCCCATGCAGCACCCTTATTAGCTCATTCACATTCAGTGTTTATCTTACTGTTCCCTAGCTAGACTTAAAAGTTATGTAAATCAGCATAGAGAAGATACAAAATTTCATTGGGTGCTAATTAAGTTTACTTAATGGGAATTTTGCCTTCAGTAGAGAAGGAATAGAATCAGACTCACTCATTTTGGTGGTGATTACCTGAGCTGAAATTCTTGCTCCACAGAGCCACACTAAGGTACCATATGTAGTATTCCACTGACCTTTTTGAATCAAATGTTCAGCAGAATAAAATATTGTACTATGTTTCATTATTCTGTTTTTAATATAGGATAGTATACTGTACTAGCTAATACTTTCATATGAGACAATGCTCTAGTTGTCACAAAACTCAGAGAAGCTTAGCCTCAACTGAGGATCCTGATCCCCATTTTGCCCTGCCAGGTCCATTGGACAGGTCAAGAAGTGGTGACTAGGCTTGCAGTCAGTTACCCACAAACGATTGCTCTTCGGATCTCTCTGGGCACAATCACATGGGTGTAGTGAATCACCTACTGATGCTTGTTCTTGTGCATTGGAGGGAAGCAAGCAGGACTTTTGTTTGATCTTGACAATGGGCTTACAGTTGTTCCCCTATCTCTATCTATGACTGATCACACTTGTGTAGACACTGAGCTCCAGAGCGTCTATAAAAGACAAAGGAACTAAATTTCAGTATTTCTGTTCTCTCAAGACATGCTTTCTCTTAGCTATCTTCAGGTCCACAATCAATTTGTCTTTTTAGCTCAAACTATTCTCAACTTGGGGAAGAAGCTGTCAGAGGGTTTTTTTTAACAAGCACCGTGCCTGCCCATATCACTCTGCCAATAATTGCAGATCTGGATGGCTTTCTGAATTTGTGTGCATCAGGAAAAAGTGAAAAGAAAAAATTAGAGGTATTATAGTAGCCGAGATCACAGATTTTGAATGAAGCTGTTTGGCACAGTATTTTAGATTCACATTTGTTAAAAATAGCTGTCAAAGTTTTATGTCCATCTGCTAGCACAATGTTCAATTTATCTTTCTTCTCAGCAAGGTTGCCTGGAAACATGGAAACAGTCTGTGAAATCCTTTTCTGAAAGTGTGGTAACATTTGAGAAATCAATATGGCCACTTTGGTTTTATTCAGAGATTTAGAACCTCTGAGATTAAAAACAAAAACCACAAACAAACAAATAAAACAACTTGTAGTAATCTTAAATACACCTGGTGCAACTAGCAATTTGGAGGTAAGTCTTTGTTCAGCACATAGCGATCTGTTACTTTCACAATTATAGTGTACACTGGTATCTCTCCTGGTGCAAGTAATAATCACATTCACGGCAGAGTTTATCTTGTAACATGCAAACTTAGAGCTGACTGGCTTCACAGGGAGAAATGAAAGCAAATTATTTGTAGGCACAAACCATGAAATTGCAGCACAAGGTGCAGCAAGACCACAGAAGTATCTGTACCTGGAAGATAAACAGAAGTCTTATGGCCAGAGTAGCTCCTTCAAGTGATGCTGTTGAAGAGACACACACCCAGGCTGGGTGTCAGCTCATACACTGTTTCATATCATGCACGGCTGACAGGGCACATAGGCAAGGACAGGCAGCAACAGAGAGATAGCTGGGGTCAGTTATATTACCTGGTCAAGGGGAAAGATGATCATGCATGGTTTTTCAGAAACAGTTCCAAACTGCGAGTCTCTCATTTGACTGTGCTGAACTCTGTGCTGATGGATAATGGCCTTTAGGGAACATGTACAGAACATAAGCATCAATCACTGCTTTTTGAAACAAACAGCTAGGTTGTAGGATTTTTTCTACAGCCAAAGATTTACCAAAGATTTAAATTTCTTTATTGGATTATAAAGAAGTTAAAGAACCCAATACACCCTTAATTATATGAATAAACATAATCACACAGGTTATCCCCCTGAAGTTCTTGGGACACACGTATGGGTTTAAATGTACTGCTTGATCAGGCTCCACAAGTTTTTGTCAGCTGCATCTTGACAGAGGTGATCCTGCTCCACACCACCCCCCACTCCATGCAGTTGTGCTCTTCTATTTTCCACATTTCTCAGCATCTTGCCTTTGCAGACACCAGACAAGCACAAAAAATGCTGAATGATGAATATGCTGCATATTAAACTATGAATGCAACAAGCACAGGTGGATGGAAAACGTTTCAGTGGGGTCAGTTGCACCATTGTCCAGTCAAGACTTCAGGCAGATGCAGGCAGAGCAAAAAAGAGTAGGAGTAGGAGAAGACAGTGCCTGCTGAAAGAGCAGGCTGAGCAGTTTATATTGAATAATTAATATGCTGTGCTTCACTATTCTCATTCTTCACAGATTGTCTGTCAGCAGGGTCATTATTTTCCTTTTACTTTTCTGAGAGGAAAAAAGATCCAGCTTGATTTCTGTCAGTGATGTTGTTTGCCATCAGTGGGGACAGAGGGAGCACTCAGTATGCAGACTGATCCGTTGCACTGGTCGCTTTTGGCCATACAAACATGACTATTTTCTGTCTCCTTGCACAGAGAGTTTTGACATTCTTCAAAACCTTGTCCTGCTACAACTAAATTTACTCCAGGATTCCCTTTAACTTGATATGAAACATCCTGCAGTCATATTCTCGAGTCAGTGCAACACAGGTACTCACACTGAAAATAAAAACAAAGCCTCAGAGAGGAGTTCATACTCCACATACATTTTCCTGCCCAGAAGGTTACTTACACATGGAGGACAGGACAATAAAATGCATAGGTCGATTCCTGTTCTTATTTATATCTGAGAAGTGTAATTCATTTGTAGCCTAAAGTTGTTGCACATTTATATATTTTACAGCTAAATTTGACACAAGGCAAGAGGGCCAAGAGCCAATATCAAGCAACCTTTTGAGTTTTGTGGCCTTCAGCTACAGCTATGATGACTCAAATAATATAGCATGCAATTTCAATAACCCTACAGGGATGCTGTTCATGAGTAAATGCAAATTATGGTGAACTTATGCATCCCTGGAGATTTACTCAAAGAGAACACAGAGATGATTGCCTTTGGGATGAATGAAAGCTGCAGTACTCACTGTGCTATACCCACATTAGCTTCTGTGAGCAAGACATGAAGAATAATGGCAACAGAAAGAAGAGAATTGTTCTCAGGAGGGTTCCAAAAGAGCTGCTCCACGGGTGAACGCTTGTCAGAGAAGCTGGGGTATCTCCAGGGCAACTTGTTTCTATGACGCTCCTGCCACAAGCATAAGGTATTGACCCGTACAACCCTATAGATGTAGGCCTTGGATTTCAGCAGTCTTTCAATATAGTCTCTGCCTGCACATTGCTGTAGCACTGTTTTCAAGAGCAGTTAATTCATGGAGAAAACTCAGCAGCTCTAATATGAACACCAGCATATGCACTCAGGTTGATGTAGCCTCTTCTCCACTGATGCAGATATTCGTATGCTAAGGTGCTCAGGGATATAGGGGAAATTTTAAGCATAGGCAGAACAAGAAACAGTCATCAGGAAATAATTATAAAGTAAAAAACCCACACGGATTAGAATGTGGGGGTTTTTCAGGCAAAATAACCGTAAGTGGTATTTCACTCACAATTTACCAATGTGAGGATCATTCTGAACCTCCTTCTTAATAAAGCATAATATAAATACCAGTACTTCAGGAGGCTGGGGGTTGTGTCTGTGAATTACAGTCCCATTCACCTGAGTTCCACCTCACCCCCAATCACCTACCACCTCTAATTACCACTATTTGTAGTCTGCTTTGTTGCTCAAGGCTGGTGGGAGGGTATGCTGTAGTTTTACTCCCCGAAAGCTCCATTCACCTCACCAGAGTGTTATTACGCTTGAAAACAGAGCAGTGCTAATTAATTTGAGACAGAAACAAGTGAAGTGGCTACAAAGTAAAACAGTGTCTTTTCTGCCCTGCCTTGTCTTTGTTGTGATCCACAAGATGGTCACCCACAAAAGAGGCCTTTCAAAGGGGCACTCTTAACTGTTCAAGCAGAAGGCTTTATTCAGAGGGATCTTTAATTAGAGGCTGTAAAGAAATGGTGGTGTGGCAAGTAGCATAGAATACACTTGGCATTATAATACTGAAAGCAAAGTAGGAACTTGAACAGTATGGCAAGATAACAGAGGAGGGGTATGGGTTGGAAATTGCAGATGAGTTTGCAAGATGACTTGCTTGAGCCATTCACTGAAATCGATCTTCATACAGCCTGCTTGAGATTTCTAGCCCAGGCATTTCACATTGTATGCTAACAGGAAATTGTTTTCTGGTCTGCCTTGCCACTTGCAGGTATTTGTTATGCACCACACATGCTTTATGAATGGCTAAGAGTGGCTGAACTTTAATAGCAATGGTAGGTTCAGTAAGTCTGTAACTGCGACAATGTCTAAGACCTTACCATAATTGTTCACGTTTGGTTGGTCACATGGCTTCTGCATGCACATACGTTGTACAGACTGAATGGTCTGAAACTCCCTGGGGAGACAAGGTGGGTTTCACTGACTTACTAGTCCTCCTTCCTTAGATACCTAAGAACAACTAGACATTGCATTTAGAGTAATTACAGTTGGCCCGGTTAATGAAAAATTTCTTGTCTACATGAGGAAGCCCAATATGAAAATCCGTTTATTTCAGGAGTTTCTTCTCTCAGGGAGAGGTCTTCTCCCTCATTGTGCTTCACATTCCTCTCCAAATCTCAACTGAACGTATTGTTGTATTACAACAAATCTGCAGAAACAAAAATTATTCCGTTTTGAGTTGTCCATTTCATGGAAGGAAGAGGGAAATAGCCTCTTACTACATTTGTAGAAGTTTCTTGTGTCTTGATCCTGAACAGTATTAATCTTGTTCTGATACTGAATAGGAAGGAGTTCAGAGGAGATCCAAAAAAGAACCTGAAGACTAATTTACACAGAGAAATCCAGAAAGCTGGTACATCCCCGTGGCTCCCCCCCCCTTCTTCCCGTCTTATTAGGAAACTGCAAAACCTGGAGGGAACGCCAAAGATGACATCAGCACATGGAGAGCGTGCTGCCCTCCTCAGGCAAGCTGCCGTGAGGAGCTCACTGCTGCCTTTAGACCAGATACTAACGCAGGACGGGCGCCACTACAAGAAATAACACTATTTAATTTTAACAACCAAGACAGAACTCAGACACCAAAAGCCGGCCATCGGAGCCGCCAAGCCGGTGACGCGTCCGCTCCGCCTGTGAGGACAAGGCGAGGGCGGCAGCGGCTTCCTCGGCTCTCCTCACAGGCCTTAAAATGGCGGCGGGCGAGCTGCGAAGGGGGAGGGAGGAGTGCCGGCGTGGGCGCCCGCAGACCGTCCTGACAGGAGCTTAGGCTGCGCTGCCGTGCGGTGGGAGCTGAGGGAGTGGTGTGTAGCTACCAAGCACCTGCCCCAGGCGAAGGGCGGCGGAGGGCGAAGGGGGAAGAGGGGGGACATGCCGCACTTGCAGCCCTCCCTCTTCCCCCTTCGCTCCGCTCCGCGCCGCCCAGACCAGCGCGTGCCAGGGCCAGCTGGGGAGACTCGTTTGTGTCGGGGAAAGGCTCAGCCGAGAGAATAGTAATTAACAATTTAAACAAAGTACTAGTGGTGGTTTTTTTGGTTGGTTGGTTGGTTGGTTTTGATTTTTTTTTTTTTTTTTTGCTTGTTTTTTGTTTTTTGCACCTGTTTCCCTCACACTTACAGACAGAAACTAATATGCTGAGTATGATCTAATGGTACAATGGCTTCTCCTTCCTGTCATTTTTGCCTGTGATCTTGGGAGCCCAAGAGATAATCAGTCCTTAAATGATACATGAGTAGACCCTGCACTTGATAGACACCCAGAATTTAGACGTGCTCAAGAATTATTTCTGCACTGGTTTCTCAAGGTGCTCGAGCCCGTTTGATGACCAGTGACAGGACCTGAGGGAATGGCCTGAAGCTGTGTCAGGGAGGTTTAGGTTGGATATTAGGAAGGAATTTTTCACCCAGAGGGTGGTTGGGCACTGGAACAGGCTCCCCAGGTCACAGCGCTGAGGCTGACAGAGTTCAAGAAGCGTTTGAACAATGCCCTCGGGCACGTGGTGTGACTCCTGGGGCTGGTGCTGTGCAGGGTCAGGGGTTAAAATTGATGATGCTTGTGGGTCCTTTCCAACTCAGCATATTCTATAATTCTGTGAACTCAAGTTGTGCATGGCACAGGTGGTAAGATTTGTTCAGAAAAGTACAACCTTGTAACAACTGTAGCCACCCCTTCTGTTTTTGGTGCGAAGTGCAACCTGAGATGCACAGAGACTGTATCAAGACAGCACACAGCCCTGCATTCATTTCTGGCGGGCTCACTGCTTAAAACTGCTGTAGCTAGAGATGGGGAAGTAGGAAATACTTCTTATATTCCACTGAGCTCCATCAGGTGGGATTACTGGCTGACATCTGTTCAACTCAATCTTGAGTCCAGACAGCTGGCTGTCAGGCTGAAGTGTCCGATGTGGGAGACAGACAGTCTGCACATAAAATTTTGTAGTTGCTCATGTTCACAGAACCACAGAATAAGCTGGAAGGGACCCCCAGGGATCATTGAATCCAAATGGCCCTGCACAGGACCAGCCCCAAGAGTCACACCATTTGCCTGAGACCACTGAGTGCTGTGACCACTTCCCTGGTGGATTCTGTTACAGTGCCCAACCACCCTTTGGGTGAAGAACCTTTTTATAATGTTCAACCTAAACCTCCCCTGGAACAACTTCAGACCATTCCCTTAGGTCCAGTCACTGTCACCACAGAGATCAGTACCTGCCCATCCTCTTCCCCCCACAAGGAAGTTTAAGACTGCAATGAGGTCTGTCCTCAGTCTCCTCCAGGCTGAGTAGACCAAGTGACCTCAGCTGCTCCTCATACAGCTTCCCCTTAAGGCCCTTCATCATCTTTGTTGCCTCCTTTGGATGCTCTGTAATAGTTTAACGTCTTTTTTTATATTGTGGCACCCAGAACTGCCCCCAGCACTCGAGGTGAGGCTGCCCCAGTGCAGAGCAGAGTGGGACAATCCCCTCCCTTGCCCAGCTGGCGATGCTGTGCCTGATGCACCCCAGGACAGGGTTGGCCCTCCTGGCTGCCAGGGCACTGCTGACTCATGTTCAGCTTGCCAGGACCCCCAGGTCCCTTTCCATGGCACTGCTTGCCAGCATCTCATTCCCAGTCTGTCCATACATCCAGGGTTGCCCTGTCCCAGGTGCAGAATCCGGCATTTCCCTTGTTGAACTTATGGTGGGTGATTGCCCAGGTCCTCTAATTTGTGGAGGTCTCTCTGCAGGGCCTCCCTGCTCTCAAAGGAGTCAACAGCTCCTCCCAGTTTTGTATCGTCTGTGAGCTTAGAGTATCCCTTCCACTCCTGTGTCCAAGATGTTGAAGAGCACAGGGCCCAAGATGGAGCTCTATGGGTCCCCTACAGTTTCATCCCCCAGTCTCAGCCCTGATTTCTTCCCAGACCTGGAAGCAAAGCTCCTCTTAGCCCATTTTTTTTCAGACCCAGGGAAGATTGGCTTAAGTATTTAAACTTACTGATTTCCTACAGTACTTTCATCAGCCTTTCATGGATTCTGCTGCAGCTACCACTGAGGAGAAACTATAGGTGTAAATCTAGGATGGGATTCAGAGTCAAGTTCTCATTTTGGTACAGTGTAAGGCATCTGTTTTGGATGCAGCACATTCAGCCTCTCTCACTGATACTCTAAGAAATTACGTGAAATGAGTAGAAGGCATGCCACGTACATGACCTGAGCAAGCCAGTTCATATTCACAATTACACTGCTGTAAAAGTAAGATAGCTCATTACATTCTAGTGGTGCCAGGTTTATACCACCAAAACACTCAGTGTCTATGTATGCATATAAATGTATTTGCATTTTTCTTTAGCGTGATTGATCTAAGGCTTGGGAACACAACTTCTGAGTTTACAGAATATTCACTGTTAATCCACAGGGTGGTGCTGTTGGCGTATTCTGGATGTACTGCAGCAGAATACAGATGTTTCTTTAGGCTGTTTAATTTAGCTAAACTTTTGTCCAGGTGGCATTGTAACTAAGGACAGAATTTAAACAAAAATACGTTTCTTTTCCAGGCATTCAGCCTTTCTGAACAATAAGGGTTCTGTTCTAATTGCAATTCCATGTATCCAGATTAGTTTTCATGTTTTCAGCCAGGTTCATGTCATGTTATTGTTGTTTGTAAGTGAAAGTTAGTATTCTTTGACCCAGTGGAGGACTGGAGAGGACTGTCTGTCCTTGTGACATCTTTTGTCTTCAGTGTATGAGGTCGTGTGGCCTAAGGATTTTAGCTGTGGACTCTGCCGTCTGGAAAGGCTTCTGTCAGTGTGAGGCTCTGCATACAGGGGAGCCAAGTGCAAGAGCTAGGGTAACCCCTCTTGCTCACCAAGTGGTGCGTGTGATAGTTACTGGTGTTCTCTACTTCATGACTGTGCAGAAACACAGTACTGGCTCAAATTTCTCTACATTGTGCCATCACATGCTCTTGTCTAAATTTTGCCATGACAGTTTAACTCTCTGCGAAGAAGAGAGTATCTCGGTTCTGATGCCCATAAACTGAGGCAATTACCAGTGAATCCTTTTTATACCATTCTGTACCACAGTAATAAATTAGTCTTGCTCCTTTAAAATTTACTGCTGTATTGGTTACTGTGGAGAATTAGGCTACCTTTACCTGAATTGCTGACTTACCAGCTGCAAGTACACAAGAATAAAGTTCTTTTTACCTTGTCAGATAAATCAGCCCTCACAGGCCTTTCTGCCCTTTCCCACATTCTCTTTTCTGTGTAGCTGGACTCCTTGACTGTCAGTTTCAAAAGGAGGGAAGTAACTGCTGCTTCACAAAACAGTATGTCTTGATTTTTCTTGGGTGTCACTGCTTAGTCTGGCTTGAATCTCCCCTAATTTCACAATAACTGTGTAAGTCCAGGCTTTTTGTCATAACTATAAAGTAGGATTTCAGATAGTTTGGGTTTGAGATCTCAGTTGATGTGGCCAATTCTATGAGAATCACTCTGACCTGGTTTTTAATTAGTGCTCTCCCAGCTGGCTTAAAATATTTACAAGATATTTTTGTGAATGTGTTCTGAGGGACACTTGATATATTTTATCATAAAAATTAATTGCTATTCTAGAATGGATAAAAGATTTCTAATGGCTTAAAAAATTATGCCAGTTGAAACAAGAAGACTAGCTCTCCTGAGGACAAAGTTAATCCTTGTCTGAGAAATTTGGAGCAAATTCTGTGCAGAGAGTCTATATTACTTTACAGGAAAAATGCTTATTTTATGTCTGTGTGAAAGACTATTTTGTATTAAGGCTGTGCAGAGAATACTGCAAAACATTGATGAAAAGAGAGCACATTGCCAATGGAACACTTGATTAATATGCACCATGAGTCTGGTGATTTCTTATCTCTGCATCAGCGTATACAAGGTCTAATTTCATAAAAGCCGACTGTCATTTTTTCTTTGCTTAAACTTATTTTAAGGTATACTCCAGTATCTAACTTTTAACTGTTTTACTTACATATTTTAAATTGTGTATCACAAATTTCATTAAAATACACAAACTTTGCCAGTGGCAGTTTGTGAAAAAGCTTTATTTGAAAGAATAGTTTCTTCAGCTACATCATACTTCCAATATGACCGCCACTGTTCTTTGAGATGCTGTTCTCAGTTGCTGGAAAGTTCACACCTTTAGGAGGAGAAATATTCTGTGTTATGTATCTCTTTGGGGCTGATATGTATCTAAAGTTTAAGCTCAAGTAGTTCTGCCTTTTCTGGGAATATGTACAGGGGAATAAACATTCTTTGTTGTTATTGAGAAGACCTGCATACTTTGTAGAAAAAGTTCTTGCTGTGGCAGGGAGATTGCTCTTTTGCCAGATGGTGCTTTCTCTAGCCTCCATCTGGTCAGGTTGTACCTTTTTAAAAACTTGATTTGTGCTTGCTCAATAAAATCTTTTTTGGAGCCCTGAGCTAAATTTTGCCTAGAGATCTCAGTTTGCACGGAAGGTTCTGTATTCGCTGTCACACCTTTCCGGCTGCCCTGTATACCAGTGTGAGGCTCACAGATCAGCAAGAGCATACTTCCACGATGAGCATTTTTCAGTACTTGCCCTCACTGAGTATGTAGAGGGCCTCTTCCAGATTAGATGCTAGAACAGATAGTTGGGATAGCTCTCACTACTGTCAGGGCAAAGCAGCATAAGGAGCTTGTTGAAAAAACATTCCCCCAGGTAGAAAATTCTTTCTGCCAGAATTTGAAACTTGAATGTGGGATTTCCAATCTATTCTTTCCTCCATGACCAGAAAAGGACTTTGAAATACACTGGCAAAATATGTTTCATATTTTCCTGCATTGGCTTATCTAGTTAAGGGTCAACAATTTACATGCATAAGCAAGGGCTCTTTTAGCCCCAAACAAGAATCCATATGGTCTGGAATTTCTATTTTTGAAGCAAAAGAGCAAAGTTAATAACATTGCAAGAAATTTAACACTCCAGAGTTAGGCACTCCACTCTCCCAGATTTGTGATGTGCAGTCATTCCTCCTCTTGCTGAATTTTCTGAGTCTTCTAGATCCTACAACAAATAATTCAGGGATTCTGGAGACAGCAGCCTTATTTACTGGATAGCTTTCCTAACATTCCCAAACCATCTGTTCTCTAGAACAAAACCCAGAATTTTGCAGAGGCTGTTTGGAAAAACAGACTATACTCACATACTTAAAAACAGCAGAGTAGCATGTGCGCAAAGGGGCCAAGTTTCAAAACCTAAGTGTTCTTAGTGTCTGTGAAGATTTTACACTGCAGAGTGTTTGATTTTCCTTAGTTTAATGTAACTTCATAGATGGAGAAGAGGTTGTACGATTAGCTGAAGAAAACCAAAATATAGATGCAGGAATAATCTTACATTGTTTGAAGTGGAAATAAACCAGGTATCAGAACTGGGGGAATGGTGTGATGTAAACATATTTCTCCCTTTAAATGTTCATTCAATTTCCTTTAAGTTCCATTTTGTTTCCTTTCCATGCTGGTTATAATTAATGAAGAACTGGTGAGCTGCAATTTTACAGAAAGGCAAGGACTTAATTTTTTTAAATACTAAGTTTAGAAAATGACCAGTGTGAAAAAGTGTGCATCTGTTTCAATTCAAGTAACAACAAGGCATTTGGCACTTGCCAGTTCCTGGAAGTTTGGGGCTGTGGACTTTGCAGGCATAGCTCCATTGACTCCTCTGAATAAGCCCAAACACTCTCCAACTGTTTTTACTTTCTTTTCTCTCAAAATGGAATTTGGCATGGCTGTGTCTCTGATCCTGTGGTGCTCTGACACATACTGGGTGCAAAGCCCAAGGACTGCAGGTGGGGAGTGTTGTACATAACCATGCAGAGTTAAACAGTGACAGCAATTCTCTGCTAGCAGTTGTTACACATTCTAATTTCGTGGTCAACTCCTGAATTGGGTAAGTGTATCTATGACTGTGTTTCATGTACTCCTTAAACAAAGAAATAAACAAAGGGAACTATTTTCTGGCCTTTAAAATATTCTCCTTTCCCACTCTTAAACACTAGCCAGAATCAATGAGAGTATCTTTGGAAACACTTAATCTAGTCAGCAGTTAGGCTTTGTTACTAGTGAATGGCTAAATTCACATGCCCACCAGTATTCTTTGTAACACTAATAGCCTGAATTAGAGAGAGTCTGAAGTTTTGCAGTGTGAAACTCATGTTTTAGGGTCTGCCTCCTAAAGAAAAAAGCTCCATGGCCTCTTCTTCCTTGTATGTCTTTTCTGTCTCTCAGGTTCTTTTGAGGCATTATTAACGCTACACATTAGCCAGGTGACGTTTGTCTGAAAACAGGGTCCTTTTGGGAAAATTTGTGGTTTTGCATAGGATGAGACAGAGAGTAGGGAAGTAGCTGGAGATTAGTTTGTTTTCCTTTATACTTTATCCCAAAATGTTAATTTTTTTTTTTATGACTTTGTGTAAGTATTAGCATTTGCTTTGGAAATCTAGTAACCTTCTGTGAAGATAAACGGCAATACTCCATATGTTCTGCTTTGATGTTTTCAAAAGGATGTGACTAGTTATTTATCAGGATAGATTCACCTATGAGACTGTCTCACAGTACCCACTGCATTTCCATGTGGTAATCTGGACCTTCTCTATTCTGGATTTGTGTGCCACTGTTGTAAAAGCAGGCAGTGTCACTGTCACACACCCTTTTCAGGTCTCTTCTGGGACAGGGGAAGCAACCTTGGGGACACTGGGATGTAGTGTGATATGGATCACACTTTGTAGAAGCTAGAGGCCTTTATTGTAGTGAAGGTGGAAATGTCTCTGAAAAATGTCTAAAGGGGAATTGAGATAGTATTTCTTTTCTGAAGAATGCATGAAAGCATGGAGTTGTCTTTAGAGGCTGATAGGCTTTCTGAAAAAGACGAGTAGTTCAGGACTGTGTTTATCTTGGCTGGCTGGGGTAAGGATAGATCTTGTTGCCTAAAAGGGAAAAGGAAGGAGTATTCAAGAGGAGCACAGCTGAAGGATGTGGTATGGCAAGAGGAAAAAGGACATGTTGAGGAGATGCAATCAAGAACAGATTTTTTGTGTGTGACAAATTAATACTCTCTTACACTCCCTGGAATCCCACCTTCTCCAGTTGCCAGGACTTGTGTGTGGGCTCTTTCAATGCCATACTTCATTAATGACCCTTAAGGGGCTAACATTAACACCTGTTTGTGGTTATTTCCTGTCACTGTTTACTCTCCCAGATGGTACAAATACAATATGCCCAGTGTGTTAGGCATTTGGCAGTAATATACCCTTTGCCAGCTAAATGCCATGCATGATAAATTTGGCAGCTATTTCATAGTCTGAATAATCTGTCCTCTAAGTCAAAACAAAAAACTTAGAATCTCAAAATAAATAGGAAAGAAATAGCTCAATTTTTTCTCTTTCATCTTATAGTTTGTTTTCTTGTATCAAAAGGGTAGAACTCAGAAGAATCTTAAGATCTAAAGGGCTGCTATGACTGAGATGGGTGTTCCAGTGCAGTGGATTAGGGTGTACTCATGTGATCCTAAAACAATTATTTCATGACCAGAGGATGTGTGACTTTGTTCTGGTTACTAAAAGCCACGGATATTGGAAGACACTGCTGCAGAGCAGAATGTAGTTTCTAGGTCTTGAATTAAGTCTTGCTGTTGCCTGAGAAGATATTTAAAGCAGTAACTGGAGGAGTGATAAACAGTGTTTCTGGAGTGCTCTGAGAAGTTGTCCAATACTGGCCAAAATGTTTTGTGTGTGTGTCATGCATGACTTCAGTTTTCAACTCTCCCTGAGCAGGGAACATGTCTTTCTCTAAGGACTGTGATGTACCATATCCATTTGGAGTTCTAAGGAAATGTTTTGTGTTGACAGAAATAAGAAAAATACTGTAATTGCTTGGCTTTTTCAGAGATAAAAATGCTAAGGACATAGGCATTTGCTAATTTCTAGCCCAATGGGCAAAAGTCTAAAAGGTGAGTAAATGAATCCCCGTTCTAACCCATTGACCAGCTGTTCACTAAAATCATTCATATATAAAATGCTACATTCTGCACAGGAAAGGTCAAACAGGGTGCTTATGCCAACAGTGGGAGTATAGATGCATTTTCCCAGATGAAGTTATTTAGAGGTTGAATCCCTGACAGCTGTGCCTTGGTGACAAACATGATGGTAGAGCATTTATCTCTGGATTCTGCACAGGCAAAGATCCAAAGCTGATTATTTTACTCATGGCTTTTCCTGGTCTTAAAATCAAGAGTCATACATGGTTAGAAGGGGAAAAGGGATTTTACCTTGGTATTTATTTTAAGGATCCTTAGGTGCACATGTCCAGGTCAAATGCACCAAAATGCACCCCTGCCAAATATGCCCCCAAAAGATCGGGTATAACATTATGGTTATGATGGTCCTTTTTACATTCCAGTACTGCACCTGTGTCATCTCCAACATGCAGGGCAGGGCAGCTTATGGGCAAAGGGTACCCAATTAAGTAACCATTGCCCTTGTCCTCCTCATCATTTTTGATTCTCATCTCTTTGAAGTAATCCTTAAGCATCTTTTAAGTGGGATATAGCTGCAGTATGCCAAATGTACTTATAGTTAAAGATCTTTCTGTAGGTTTTACCAATCTCGATGTCCAAAACATTTATCTATTTGCTAGAAAAGCACCTTTCTTTTTCATTATGAATCGGGCCAGACTCATGCATGCCACATTCTAGTGGCTGTGTGCAAACTGTTCTTTTAGGCAGGCAATTAAGTAACTGCTTAAGCAGATGAAAGGTTTTAGAGAGACAGAAAAACTCAGGATGTCTGGCTTCAGTAGTCATGATTATAATCTGAGGCTTCTTTAACTCCCTTCTATTTGATGACCCCTTATTGAAGTAGGTATGATAAAAGAGATTATCTCTAAATTCAGATAATCTTTGCCTGTTTTACAGTGTGCTTCTATAGTCACCATTGAATACCATTGCCCAACTGCATGGGCACACAGGATATGCTTCAGATTCTGGAAATGTCAAGCACTAACTCAGGAGTTGACTTTTTCTATCCAGACAGGGAACAAAGTCTGGTTTATTTTGGAAGTGACCTCCTGCTTACCTCTACCTCCACAGTGATTACCAAGGCTTGTCTTCTTAAGAGGTTTGTGTATTTGGTTGTACAATAAAGAGTGAGGTTTGTGTTTTGAGGCCCAGGCTTAGATTCAAAGGGGTTAGAATGGCTCCCTCTGTGTGAAGAAGCCAAGGTTTTTAGTTTGTTGTTTAGTTATTTTTTTTAATGGAGGAGGTCGTGTAGTACAAAGCAAGACTCTTTCAGCACCAATGTTTGACAGCAACTCTTAGAACATATTTAAAGCATTGAAAGCCTTTGGCATGGGACTGAAAAACTGGAATCTCCAGCAATGGCTGGGTTACAGATTTTCTCAACAACTCAAGAATAGTTTCTCCTGTACTGGCAGCTCTGCCCACTCAAGCAGACTTCCAGAGAGCCTGTTGTGTTCTTTCTGCCTGCTTTATGAATGCTTAAACTAAATAATTCGGAATTACATGACAATTTAAATGCTGATAAATATTGAGATAGAACTACCTGGCTCCTCTCACAGTGATGACATGGCTGTGATGACAGTATTAAGCATATTTGTGCATGTGTATGTATATTCACAAAACACCAGGGCTAAGATGTTATTTACAAATTTCAGGCAGAAGAAATGTATTTGTGAGAGTTTCTCTCTTTTTAACTTGGGTTAGCATTTGAAAGTGTATCATCTTCACAGGTCTGCTTGATCCATCTATTCGCTATCAAACAAATCTCTTACCTGACTTTGAAAAAAGTAAACCACATGTCATAGATGCAAAGAACCTGAGCAGGAAAAAGTGGTGCCATGTCTACTATTCATTCTCCTGAGGAATATCCGTGGAGAGCTATGGAAACCCTGTGGGGTTCCAAACCTTTCCCTACAAGTTGACTAACAAATAATAAATGAGACATCCTTGTGTCATCTGAGATCTCTGTCTGTCTCTCAGGCATGGCATTGCCAATGTGTGCTCAGGCCAGTCTGCATAACAGTCACAAGTATTAGGAATAGAGCTGAGAGCACTGTTTGTAGTCTTGGGCTGATGGAGCATCCTGAGAGATGCTTTACTCCAGTCCAGACAGTATTATCCTGGACATTAGCTTCTCAGCTCAGTGCAGAGAACATTTTTCAGTATGAAACTAGGATTTTCCAGTCAAAGCCCATTTGCACAAGTTTGAATCCTTTTTATTTTTAATCACTGTTACTCTCTGTTTTCTTGCTCTCATGTAACACACATTTTTGATCAGCAGCAAATGGGAACACTTCATTGGTCACACTTATTTCTAGTTTTAATGATGTCTTTGTACTGTGATTGATATGAATAATATGTTCAGACTGGTCTTGTGCCACAGATTTTCATCAAAAGAGATTTCCTTCTGGAGAGTCTTTTGCTTGGTTATAACACTAGAAATTTTTTTCTCAAAAATATTAAGAAGATTCATTAAGGATAAGGCTAAAAGAGAGAGAGAAGATCCTGAATTTTCAGTGCAGGGAGATGACTGAAATGTCTAAAGCAAGTTTCTCTTACTACTGATAAAGTTCAACAAGGATTGTCATTCTGTCTGATTCCAAATGAACTTCTGTTACTGTTCCCAAGCCATAGACTGCCTTTACAGCCTATATGGACTTTTGTGTCCATGTACACCTGCTGTTACCAAATTGCCCTGCCCAAAGAGCAGCCTAGAATTACCCTGTAGTTGTAGCTATGCTATGAAATTTAGTTGGAGCATCAGCTAATGGGGTGTTGTTTGTGGTCAGAAGGTTTTATAGCCTTTCTTGACAGGGATTTGGCCCACTCCAACTACAGTTCTCCTTGAGCTGTTCCTGACACAACCTGGTGGAACAAAAGGCCTGGGCATAATTCCAAACAGGCTGTTCATATGTGCCTGACTGTTCAGAAGTGTGCTGTTCTGTTCCCATTCTGTCCCTGGGAATGCCGCTGTATATATGTGTAATTTAGTCAAGAGTGATACATCCCCAGTCAGGCTCAATGCAATCAACTTCCCCAATGTACCAGCAGTGCTGCTGGCCATGGTGTTTGTAATTTGAGGATCTTTTCTCTGCTTCATGTCCTCCTGTATATAAAGAGGTAGCAGCCTTGTGACTGCTGGTTTTTGCAATCATCATAACGTTATGTGCCATGATAGGTCCCTTTTTCTCATGTTCAAATGCACAAACTAGAAGACTTCAAAGGAAGACAAGAGCTGGTTTTGCCATTGTCCTATTGCTTGGTTGTTCACAGAGCACTTCCAAGCATAAACAGCATGTTCTGGTGCAAGCTCCAAACTATGCTTGTGCATTTGGAGTTAACCCAACCTGCCTATTTTGGCACTGTGATACAGAAACAGGAAAGAAAAATCATCATTATTAAACAGAATAACTTCTATTGTCAGCCTGTAGGGTCAGTTGAATATCCAACATGGATCAAATTTCTGAAGAGCTGAACAGCCAATATATCCACTTTTATGTAAATTCCCATCAGAGGACTCTTAACCCTATCAAAAAACAGGCTATATATTTTGGTCCTCAGATATGGTCTTTATAAAGAAAATCTGGCCTTACTAAATGTGGTTTGTTTAAAATAAAATCCTTTGGTTCCCTGAGATGCTTCCTAGAGCTCTGGGGGTAACACTCCTTCTTTTTCTACTTTCTCCCTGGAATTTTTCTGGGATTACAGCCTAGAGAATAAAGTCTGTAATAAGGCTGCTCATGCCAGTGATTTGATTAATGAAAGACTGTCAAATTCCTTACAAAGACCTGTCCCCCATAGTAGCATGACTATATTCATAAGCATGATATTAAACTGAGAGTCTTTATGGTAGAGGCAACTGCCTTCTTTTATCCATCCTTTTCTTCCCTGAAATCTTCAAGTCTTCAGGCTTCTCTACTTCATCTCTTCTTAATGAAAGTGAAGACTTTCAGGTTCTTGTCCTTCTTGATGAAATCTTCACAGGCATTACATATTGCCTGCATCTCCTTCTCATCCATGAGGATTTCAAGTAAAAGAGAAACAGCTCTCTTTTTCACAGAAATATTTCCTGTGTTCCAAAAAACCCCCCAACTTAAACAATGAGATCCTTTAAAATTTATTAGTAGTTATTGAAATTAATTTCTTGCCTGGTGAAAAACACCAATCAGCTAAAGGAATTTTTTTTCTGTGTGTAGAAATCAAGGTAATACAGGAAGTGCAAGGTAATTGCAGGAATGTTGGTGCCATATAACTCTGATGTGCCCTTAACTGTCCCTGTGGGTATTTTTTTGTTATTTTGTGAATAAAATTTTTTAGCTGGAATTTTGTTTTTCTCCTTCCTGCCTTGAAAATAATCTAAGAGATATGGAGACTGTGGTATGAATTATTTTTCAGTTTCACACAACAGAACTGAATAATTTTACTATGGCTTTGGTCTTTGTTCTGCCTTCTTTTCTGTTAAAACTCAATGTTAAACAGCTGTTTGACTTGCATGAGTGGTGCTTCTACTTTAGTTTAAGACACTGAACCTGTGTTTAGTTATTCCTAGGGAAGGAAGGCATTCTTTCATGAAATCCGTAGGAACAGACCTATAGCATTTTTTGATGGAAGACTCCTTATACAAATTGTAGATTTGCTATAGTGGGGAGGATTTCGTTATTATTGTGTTTGGTCCCATGGCTTGTTTTGGGCTTGTTCAGCATTCTGAGCTCATTACTTTTTTTTTTATGTTGGGGCTGATACATTTTTTGAGGCATTTCTTCATATAGGGCTATGGATATTTTGTCTTTTCTGAAATTTCTCATTCCAGACCAGTATTCTTATTTCTTTCTTCCCTAATTATCTGGCTCAGATAGCATTGGGACAACTGTTTCTCTCTCTCTTATTAGGTTTCTCCGTCTTTCTTCTAAGTTCCAGCATTTCATTTGGTGTGCTTTAATGTTGCTCTGCTTCATTCTCTCTGTGTGCTGCTTTGCACTTTTTATTGATCTCATTTACTTGTGAAAACTAGAAAATATTAAAGCTGTCAGCCATCTGTTGCCCATTTTGCAGATAGTCTGTAATGGCTCTGAAAGTTCTTGTGGAGTTAATAGACGCCCTGCAAAAGCAGCGATTTCAAGCTTTCTCTTTCACTGGCTATTTATATTCTTCAGTTTACTTTATGATTGTGTTGACAAATTCCTATTTTTTTTGTTTGAAGTTCAGTGATTCATCCTGCAAGATGTGCTAGAATTATTTAGTATCACAAAAGTTATGTGTAATTACTTCACATTTTTAACTGAAAATTTAAGTTCGTACTTTTTCTGTGTGTTGCACAGGGAGTAAACTAAGTAACATAAATGACGCATGGTTCGTGGGAGAAAGTCTGCTTTTATATTCCTTCTGGACTGATCATCCATCATGGGTATTATTTAGTTATTTCTCTGCAAAGATATAAGTAGCTCCACTGTTTGAAATGCAGACTTGGGAGTACTGGGTTTCTAATTAAAGAGGTTTTGGACCAGATTTGACCAGTTTCGGCCATTTAATGCTGATGGGGAGATGTTAATTACAAAAATACATACAGTATGTTCTGTGAGTCTTTTCTTTCCACATAATCTGCAAATAAGAAGATTAGATATATTACAGGGAAGTGAATACAGGGAAGTGAATCTCTGGTATCTGTAGGATTAGAAGATTGACCATTGACTTCAAAGAGAACTGAATGCTTTTGAACATCTTGCCTTTGACATTATTTTTGGGAATGCTTGCACAGCTGGACAATGGTCAATACAAATCTTTGACAGCAGAAATTGGCCCAAGTTTTCTGCCTTTTTTAAGGGTGGTTTGCAGCTTTTGATTTGTTTTATCAGCAGAGCAGCTAGGTTCTGTTCTCTGAACAGAGGGTAGTAAGATTTGGAAAAACTTGTGAAATAGATGTAATTTTGCAGAACATGTAGAAAAGCTATGTCAGAAACCATTAAGAAAAATGATGATTCAGAGATGTCTGCTGTGGCTCAGCCCAGAGCTATTTGAGACACCACAGCCCCAGAGAGTAGATTTTGTGCAAACTTTTGTACTGTTTCGTGGCTGATGACTCCACTTGGCTTCTGTTGTGCTTCATTTATAGCCTATGGACCACATTGGTAAGGAGAATGATTATTCTACATTCATCATTCCCTGACAGCAAAAAGGCAATCTGGGCATTTGGAAATGACACAGTAATTTCTTGGCCCTCACAGCAAATTTCCCAGGGACTTTAGAGAGGCCATGGTCATGCAGACATGTCAACTTCTATACTGTAAGGCTGCATCTTGATGTGGACTCAGAATCTACAGTACACGAGATGACTGTCACAGTGCTGTGACTATCAGTGTCTGCTCTGTGGTCACTTCCCAAGCTTCAGAGAGAAGGGTCTTTCTCCTGCTCTGTCCTTTTTACCCAGTACAGGTGGTACATCATTAGAGCTCCTCCCTGTTCTCATCCCGCAAAAACTGTCCACATGACAATGAAATACTGCCTTCTGGAGAACAAGGAGGATTCAGTTGAGTAAAAAAGTCTTCCTTTTCCTGCATGTGAGGCCTTAAAAGCACCTAGCACTGAGGGATCAACCTTCAGTCAATTTGCTGCAGGCTGCTCAGTACTTCATTGCTGGTGTCCCAAAGGGACTCCACTCCTGACTCAACAACCCTACTTGTGCAGAGGCTCAGCAGCCTTGAGCTTTTCAGCAAGGACACTGGAGAGCCCTTGAGAAGGGAACTTTGCTGAGCACACAGGCAGCTTCTAGGGTGGCAGGGATGACAGGAAGCTTTCCCTCAGAAGATAGAAAATTCCATCTGCTTAGCTCTCTCTGTTCCCTGAAGTATTGTGCCTGACAGTTGCTTCTCTCATATATTATTTTCAGGTTACACCAATACTTTCTGGAAGTCTAGAATCAGCAGACTTGGTTTTCATGTGATGTTTACATACTCTTCTTATCACCTCAGGTATTATTTCACTTCCTTATCTTGAGTGTGCTTGGTACATGAAGTTATCTGACCTCTGGTCTTTCTCCCTCCTCCTGCCTTCTTTTCTTGGCAGCTGTAATTTCTACATTTTCTTTCCATAATAAACTTTTGCCATTTAATTTCTTCTTTTCCAGTCCTATTGTAATTTGTATGGGTTCTACTTGCCTGGAAAGTTATTCCTAAAATTTCAGTTGTCCCTACAGGAAGTGTGGGTCTTGGTCTATATATCTATCCCTAATGTGTAGTATACATAACTGACATTTACATCTGACCTAATGATTTGTAGGATCACATGATAGAGAAGTTGTGGGAGAGGGAGGGCTTCATACTCCTTTTATTTTTTCTGGTAACTTCTGACTTTATCGCCATGTATTTCTAGTTGTCTGGTTTTAAGTATCTTTTTCATGTGCTCCATGTGTAACCCAATTTAATGACTTTCACTGCTTGAAAAAGATTTTTATCTTTTCTCCTGATAAGAAGTTCAACTTTTCCTTTCACATTCTTTTTCTTTTTATTTTTGCATTTTTGCATTATCCAAAACCACCTTTCTACTGTCATATACTGGAAGATCACTGTCAATTTAAAAGCTCTGCAGATAGGACCATATGTTTTCAGTGTCTGAAAATTAGGGGCCTGAGCCTGTATTCATTTTGTGTCAAATTCCGTAAGTTTGTTTGGATTTTTATGTCTATAAAGGAGGCTCAATTTGCTTTTAGTGTTGGATGTTACATATAGTACATATCCAGAAGAATTTTTTTCTGGGTCTGGAATGCCTGTTACTGGCATTCCTTTCACTCCCGGCACTCTTAGAAATCTTCTTACTGTTTTGAACACTCCATGCCACTGATTTATGTTCTTCTGTCATGCTACAAAACTTCAATAAGCCTGGCTTGTAACTTAGTTTCCTACATATCATTGTCCTTCTTATTTACAGTAGCATTTGTGTACTTTTTTAGAACATCAAGTAGGAAGAAATTTTTTTTTAGGTAAGATTTTTTAATGCTATTGTTCTTAACCTTCTAACTGAAGGTTCCCTTCTCTGCCAGCTTCTTCTGCTCACAAGGAACAATTCTGGCAACATGTGTTCAGGTAGAATAAGCTTTCTGTCTGGCACCACATCTTTTTTTTCGGTTTTTATGTTTCCCCAGTTCTCTGCTATTCCTGGTACACTTAAGCATCAGATAACAAACAGGCTGCTAAGTGGGATCATCGCTGGTTTTGTGCTCTATTTTTTTTTCTGCTTGTCTGAGGTTCATTATTTCTCCTATGTTGTGTGCATGAGCGTCAGTAAGGAGACAGACACGGCAGGAAGCAAGAGTTGTGCCATAGGGATTATACTCTAGGGGACACTGCATGCTGTTTTCCGATATGATTAATCAGATGAAATGCACAGAGCTTTGTAGTCGGAAGAAATCCATTTTGAAAGGGGGTCTGTGGTGGCCTGTTAATCCCCTGATTCTGTAGGCTCCGCCTGTTCCCTCCCTAGCCTTGGCCACTCCCTCGGTTTCTCCCTATTTGTTCTTGTACCCCAACTCCGCCCAGGGACTGCCCCTGGGCCCCAGACAAAACCATCCCATACTCAGCCCACGTGGTCTCTCTACCTCTGAACATCCTGGGGACAAGATGTGATTAAAGCCATCTCACACCCTCAGGAGAGACCCTTCTCTACCTTCTTTACCATCCACTGTGTTGTAACGCTGCTGGCTGCTGGAGCCAGATCGCGGGGCTGTCCGAAATGGACTCTGGGGTGCGATTGCTCACATGGTCCTAGGAAACCCTTGCTGAGCTTTTGGGCCGCAGCAGCCTGCTAGGCAGAGTCCAGTGGTTACAACCAAGGTAGGAAGGTGAGGATTTCCCCCTTCCCTCACAGGCAGAGATTTCACCAAGGACACGGGGGAAATACTGGTAAGCAATACTAAGACATGAAAGTGGGGGAGTTATTCAGGCTCAGCAGTCAGGCTTTGATTTGTATGCCAGAGATATGTGCACGGAGCATGACAGGGCTCTGGAAGCCAGAGGTAAATGCAGGCTGCAAAGGTCTGGACAGGGCTCTGGAAACAGAGGACTTGGCTTTTGCAGGGCAGCCCCCAAGCCCCATGGTATACAGATAACTGCTGGACAAATGTGGCCATGGGGAGGCATGGCCGAGGGGTGAAAGAGGAGGGGTTCATCACTTGTACTCAACACAAGAAGACTGCAGCACAGTGTTTAGTTTGGTTGGTTGGTTTTCAAAGGTGAAGAGAATGAAAAAAACAAACTGTGGTGCTGTCATGGCACAAGGCTCAAAACTCCTACACAGTGACAGCAGTCGCCACCCTCCTTGTGGATTGTGATTTCATTTAGAGGGTCTTGACGCAGGTAGGCAGTGTGGATGAGTGGCACTTTGCAGGGCTGAAGACATATCAAGAAGAAATCAAAACACTGGGAAGCCCTCTAGGAGAGGCGAATGCGTCTACACCAGGTCATCTTTCTGGTATGCTGATCTTGGAGGGTCTCTATGTAAGGAGAGCCCATGCAGGGGCCAGGGTATGCTGTGATTTACCCAGAAAGTGCCTCTGGTAATTTCATTCCCCGTACCACTGAACAACAGCATTGGCTATCCTGGGAGCTACCTGTGGGAAGGGTTATTATTAAACATAAGTTAGTTAATTGCTTATTTTTTTGAAGGACTGGAATCGGGACACTTCCAAGGGTCAGGAACAGCTCAGCAAGAAGGATTAGAAGTGTCCTATCGGTTATTTGCTTTGGCATATGCAGAAGTGAAAAATAAAAATTCTTGGATGTTACCCAGTTTAATTTTAGGTCAGAGAAATCTCTCTATTCTTCCAACCTGGTTATTTTAATTGCATTATGAAAATGTTCCTGCAGGTTTGGCCACTTTATGATCAGACCAGCTTCTCTGTAAAATATGTCATCCATTTAAGGGTTTTTTTAAAGGAAGAAATATGGAAATTAACAGCTCTGCTTTCTTTAGCTCTCTAAAGTACAAAACAATTTTTATTTTAAATTTTTAAAAATAATTCTTTCTCTCATGTGGGATCTGCTCAGCCAAACCAGACACCTCAGCACAGTTAAAGATAGAAACCTTTCCAAATGCTTCTAGGTAGCTTGAAGTGAGGTTGTGTAGGTGCCATGTCTTTTGTTAAAAAAAAATTATAGAAAAAACTCTGATGGGAGAGAAGAATTCTTAGGTGTTCTTCAGAAGAAATGCCTTTACATAAACACTGATAGGAGCAGAGGGTATAATGAAAAAATGCAAATTATTGATTTAAAATAAATATTTACAACGTGTATTTTAGCAGGACTGTACAATATAAACCAGTTCATTTGCCACCTGCAAAAAAATTGTCTGGTTTTATTTTTAATGCCTATGAGTAAGTAGCAGGAAATTTGTACTACTTATGTGAATCCCAATACATGGAAATATTGCCATTGCTGTATTCATTTGGAAACTCTGTAATTCTGCTGGAAAAAAGAAATAATAGACTGTAGTACTACTCATATGATTATTTCCATCAAGCCAAAAAGTTTTTGTGTACCTGTTCCTCAGCCTGAGGAACTCAAGATTACTTGACTTGCTGCTTGGACTCTGTTTGATTTTCTTGGGGTTTTGGTTTTTTATTAATAGGAGTCTGGTGTATTGAGTGTAAACCATCAATACCAGTAGCTCTTCAAACTTTTCCATTTATTTGACAAAAATGTTCATAGTTTTGTAGTGGTATGATTTTTGAAAGATTAGGTTCTGTTTAATGATTAATATCAAACAGTTGGCCTTTTTTACCTTTGTCTTTTAAAGTTCTCATAGGTAAGAAAGTGACAGTAAATCAGCATCCACTGAATGCAAAGAGACATTTTTGTCAGATTTATACACCTACTCCCAGACTTCCTGTGCCAAGAGGATCTTGGCTCTCAAGCACACCTGCAAAATATTTCCTGAAGTGAGACAGCTATCAAGTCACTAGAAAGGGAGAAATATCAGTTGGAAGCAAGTAATTCTCCAGTAATGCAGTCTGAAAAATTGCTGAATCTGATCCCTTCATAGCAAGCTGCTGGGTAGCACGCTGCTCAGTGCAGTCTTCACTGACTGTAGTGTGGCAAATAGAAGGACAGAGGTAAGGCAAGATATACAAATATCAAGTGTTTCCAAGTCTCAATGGCTGCATGTGATCAGTAGATGGATCACAGATTTTCACCAGCTTGTGATGTGAACTTGAAAACCTGCTGAGGTTTGGTTTGGACAATCACTGTTTGAAACAGACATGGGTAAAAATACATTTTCCAATAGTGGCTTTTATTTGCCCAAGCAAGAGAGAGATGTTTTGAGTTCTTACCAATTACAGGCCTAGTGTAAAAAACTCTGAGTCACTGGTTCTGATTTTGACCTTGCCATTCATAAGAGAAAGACTGAGCTCTCTGAGAATATACTAACACATGGAAACCAATTATTTGCTCTCACTTTAGCTCTACAGACTATCAAAAAGTAAAATAACACAACACACTCTGGCTTCAAGGCATGTTAAATAAAACAGTATTGTATACAAATAGTGAAGAATATGTTTCAGGAGAAAGGTGGAACTTTAGTATTTGACATTAGTAAATAAACATTGTGGTAAGTTTGACCAAGAAAGACTGATTTTTTCATTCACATGGGATGACTATTATTCTTTTATGCCGCTGTTTCACTAACTCTACACCATATATGATACTCCAGGTCAATCAGCCAATAGGCGTATTTTAACTGTCATCAAAGGCAGGCAACATGGCAGTGTAAATACCAAAGCTTGTAAGTGAATTGCATGCTTTACATCGAATGGCTGTTTCTGGGTTCCAAGGTCATCAGCTTACCCTGTGAGCAGAGGACTTTGCATGCTGGAGGATGTGGAGGCAAAACTGCTGTCTCCTGGGATTACTGCTGTGTCTGAGGGGAGGTGTGGGGCAGGTGGGTTGTGAAAACTGAAAGGACTCTTTCCTCCATTGTGGTGGCCAGTGAACATACATTACAAGGGACAGAGAGTTTTCAGTAAGACAAGTCCCTAGTACCACAAGAACCATTTTATGTTAGGGTGACTAAAAAGGCTTCTCCCAGGATGCATTGTTCTGTTATGTTAATCTGTCCCAGTTTGAATTCCCTGGCTGGCTGTCAGCCTCTACCCCCCTCGTCACTCCCCCAGAGCTTCTCCATTGGTCCCCATTCCCTAGTCCCACCTTTTCCTCGCCCCAGATAAAACTGTGAGCTTCAGGAGCACATTGGTCTTTGCCTTTGCTCCCTTCGGCAGTGTAGCAGCAATAAATGTTCCTGCCAGAACGCACGCAAATGCCCTTCTCGACTCCTTGCTACCGACTGTAATACTGAACCCACCCGTGCTTCTGTGGGGACACACGGGACCCCATGGAGCCAGGACAGGGATGGTATTACTCCATTCCTGGAAACTTCTCTTCCCCATTTCCATCAGACCATGGGGAAGCTTAGAGGTCCAGGGTGAGATCCCAGAGAGATTTGTCAAGAACTAGGCAGGCCTGCATTTGGGATGCATCCATAGTCTACATCACCATCCATGATCTTCTGCTTGGGACTGAAAGTAGGATGGATACCCAGAGATCCCAGTCACCAGGAGGCTGCAGGAATATGTGCCTCTGTTACCACTTCACTCTAATAGGCCCAAAACAGGGCTAGAATATATAGACAAAGTACTCTCACCCCTGTAGCTCTCTTTGATGTGCAGAGAATTAACTGCCCATGGGTCAGCAACATTTTTAAGGAGCCTTATCATGAAGTGCAGCTCTAATGGTAGACCAGGGTCATCTGCCTCTCCCAGGCTCCCTGTTCACTTGTGCAAGGTCAGGCAATGACACAATGCAGCTGCTGGCAGCTCGAGTGCCTGGGAAGGAAAGGTACAGGGTTTCAACTTTGAATGCCCAGCACTGTAATTTAGAAGGACCTTGTCCTCTCCCTTGCTTGAAGCCAACCAACTTGCTCTATTCAGAGCAAATGTTATTGTATTTTTTAAGGAAAAAAGTCTTTGCTGACCAAACAGCTTTGTCTGTGTTCTGCTAGCTCTAGTAACACTGCTCTGTGGAAAGCGATCAGCCCTGGAGTTTTAATAATATGTGAACTGCAGTCCTGCTCTGCAAGCAGATGGGACTGTAATAGTGTCTGCTAAAACTATTCCTGCCAAAACAAACACCAGGAGAGATTTCTTTTCCATCTACTGAAGTCTCACTTTAGCACTTGCCAGGGAACATTTTCCTCCTCCTGTCTTCTGCCTGTGCTGGACAAATTAAGAGGGTACTGGAGGACTGCCTGAAAGGTAATGGGCTGCAGTCCTTAATGCAGTGCTCTCTGTATGTTCAGAAAGGGCTCTACTCTTTCATTTCAGAGCTTTTATAAGACCTTAGGGCTGGGGCCTGCATTCTTCTGCAGTAAGCTCACAAAATTGGATTCCCTTCGGACTTGCAAACCTTGGCCACATTCATATTTTATGTGAGCCACTCTGCACAACTGGTTCTTCTGGTGTTTATTTTTCTTGATTTGAAATAATTCTTACTTCCCTCTGAGGAAACCTTGCCTGTTAATGACTGCTAGCTGTGGCATGCCGGCAACTATCCTCAGGTCTTCTCCCATGGCTCTGTCTCATCTCATCCATCACCTTCAGACATGAGGTCAGAGGTTACATGAAGTGGAGGAAAAAAGTTATGCTTGTGAAGAACTGACTTGTTTTGCTTAAAATGTTGTCCTGAGGTTAGCAACAGAGGCCTCCTTGGCTCAAGTGGTCTTCTCTCCTGTAGGAATGGAGACCCAAAATTTCCCAGTGGTTAAGTCAAAGCTTTGGGCATACTGATAACAAAAGCACATGCTGCCATACTGTCTGATGATAATTAGGAGATGCTCTTGGCAGTTGTGCCACTGTATTTATCCATGTGGTTTTTGGGAGTGTATGTGTATCTCTCTGTGTGTTCGTAGTTATAAATGTCTGTGAAAGTGAGATGAGAACCTGGATCTAGATCTGTCCCTCACAGCCCCTTTCCCCCTGAGCCAGAATCCAAACCCAGGAGTAATTGGAGGGGAGCTGGTTCTTCCCTCACACCAAGATGGGGAGCAGCCAGGAGCAGCACTGAGATAGTGGTAGATTTCAGTGTTACAGATGGGTGGGACAGGCTATTCCTATAGACTGATGCAAATTCGAAGTATACTTTTGACTATGAAATTTGCACGTGTAGCTTACTTTTAAGCTCACTAACCCTATGTTGCAAGTCATTTACTTTCAGGAGAATCTCCCACTCTTTCTAGGACATGAAGCTCTGAAAGAGCATTTTGCAACCATGCAAAAAACCCATAGTATTCTGGATACCAACCAGAAACTTTGCTTGAGGAGCCATTGCTCTTAAGGTGAGGAATAGTCACTCCTCTTTGAGTGGACTTGCAGTGATGACCTTGGTCACTCTCCTATATTATTTGAGAATATATACATGAGCCTTCTAGAAACATATGGGACTCATTGTCAAATCTTTGATAAGCTTTACCATCCCCTAGTTTATAGAAAAAGACACTTGTGATGCCTGATGTGATAAGAGAATTCCTGCCATGATCTGATATTTAATCTGTCTGTGAAGATGAGTCTTCCATTCCCACTTCTGATTTTTCCTCTCTTACTTTTTCCCCATGGCGTATAGTAATTATTTTTTCTTACTCATTTTTTTTTATCATGCAGATTGAAAAAATGTTTATCTCTGCTAAGCTGCTGTTGTGGAACTTTCCTAAATTTGATATTACCTGTTTTCACCTGAATGTTGGAAGACAACCTGAATCAAACTAAACATTGACATCTAATATCAACTAGCATCAATTTTCTACCACCTGTAGTCTGGTCACATGCAGAGATGTTTTCATTTGTCATTAGTCACTGCTCTCTCCAATGTCTTGGTGCTTGATTTATGAAAAACCATGTAGTTGAAAAGTGTTACAAGGGAAATATCCTGTAATATCTAGCTGCAATGCAGCAAACACATGGAAGATAAGCATGCCCACTCAGCAATTGGTGGTCAACTTCTGGGTCCACTGAAGTTTCTGATGTTCATTAAAGTTGGATTTGAAACAAATAAAATTTTAAGTTTTGAAAGAAATTGAAGGTTTTCTCAAGCTGAAATGCAGGTTAACAGAGAACAGGGACTGATAGTATTTATACAAGCTGCCAAGTACAAGGAATTTTTGATCCTTTTTTTTTTTAATGATCCAGACAGGTTTTATCTTCCTTTGAACTGACAGCGTGGCCTTGAGAATGAGAAGAAGACCTATTGGGGGTTACCCACAGATAAACAATTGCAGAAACATCTTTAAAAGAAATTACTTCCATATATGAGGTGGAATTTACAACACATTGTTTTATTGACCCAAATTACCTCCTTAAATATCTCTTTTTTAATGCTGCTTCTTAAGAGAGAAGTTTGAAGAAACTCTACGATTGTAAATCTCATTACTGTATGAGGACAGTGCTGGAGTATTGCTGTGACAGATTTGACAATTTGACACATTATCGTCCTAGTAAATGATCCAAGTGTTGAAATTCATTGTGGAGTGATGGCTTTTGTAAGACTTTGCTATGTGTTTCAGCCCTTCTGGAAAGCACAGCATTATCTGATGGTATGTCTCTTGCAGAGGAATGGAAGGAGACAAGGGAAAAGAGAATATGGGCTTTGTACGAGCTATGATATTTAAACTAAGGCTATAGATGAAGAAAAGCTTCCTTGTAGGATTGTACCATTAAGACCCATACTGTTTCTAAACCCTTTTGCTTGCTTTGTAATTTTATGATAAAAATCATTACCATTGGTTTTGGACTTACATAATAACTCTGATAGCCACAGAGAGAACAAAATGTTGTTTGTTGACTTGTGAAATAAATTATGCCTGTCTGCAAACTTCACTGTATAATTTGCACTGGATTGGTTGTTTACAAGTATGCACATGGTAGTTTAAGTACTCCACTCTCCCTAGACTTAGAATTGCCATACAAGTGGCTATGACTTTAGTGAAGCAGTTGCAGCTCGTTAGATCTCCCAAAGTCAGAAATAATTTGTCATAATGGAATCCCTGACTCAGATTTGCAGTCAGTGCCTATAATAAACAAAACATGGATATCAGAATTTAAAGGGATGGCATTACACTAGCAAACTGAGTACTTTTGAGTGTGATTCAATAACATTATAGATTTCTCCCCATTTATTACTTGTGGTTCATTTTGTTTACCAAATACAGTAGTCAGTTATTGGTTACACTGGTTCCCTACCAAGAGCATGCTCTTTTGAAATGTACCCTTGACATTTTCACTTACTTTCTGTGTGTTTGCATGCTGGTTTTATATGTATTTTCCTAGCTGCAACATACAGATACTATTCAGCACGGCCACAGTTGCAAATGAACATGTCATAATTTCTGCTTACATTTGCATTGGTGTCGGCCTCACCCAGCTGAAAAATGCACTGTCTGCTTCCAAATGATAGTGTTTGGAAATCTGACCAAGGCTCTCTACGGGCTCTCAAAGCTGATGCTGAAAACTTGCAGAATTATCAGTTAGTATCAGGTGAAAACAACCTAGCTTTGCCCTAGCTGATTATTGTGTGTGCTGCTGGTGAGTTCTAAGAAGATCTAGGCAGCTGCTTTCTGTTGATCATACCATATCACCTCAATTAAGCCTAAAGGGGGAAAACTCATCTGTAATGAAATAGTATCTATTAAGAAAAACACAATCAAGATTTTACATCAAAGAAAATCTGCCTCACAGTCGGTAGTTTTCTGCCTCATTCCATAGGAGGGTCTGATAGGATGGTGGTGTCCTCTTCCAGATCTGGGTACAGGGTTGACTCTGGTGCTATGGGGTTCCCAGCTAACCTGGGGAGTAAGCCTGCATAGGTGAAAAGACCATATCTACCGCTTACACACCTGGATCCCTCACAAATTCTTCTGGGCAAGGACAGTGAAATTGTTATGAGTTTGATCCTGTACCAGGATCCATGGGTTACAGGGACAAAACCTGGCCTGAACCTCCAAAGCCTCAAATGCATCCTTCAGTTTTGCTTTCTTCCTGCCTTATTCCTCACTGCTGGTCTACAGATCCATGCCTCTGGGATCCCAACTTCTGTGTCTTTGCATGGTTTTCTGTACCTCGGAAAAGCCTGTGCGGGGTGTCAGAACTGCTGCTATAGACCTTCTTCCCTGGGGACTTGGCTTGCTGTGAAGTCAAGCTGTGAATGCTATGGCTCTTTAGACAGAGTATTAAACTGGTGAAAATTAAAGGCATGAGTGCTTCTGTATGTTTGCATGTGTGTAGGAAAGAGATCAGTGGTCTTTGCATCTCTTGTTTGAGAAGTATTGCAATGTCATGCCCTCAACTGATGCTCAGCAGTGCCTTCCCAGTGCCCTCAAACACTAATGCCACTTGAGGATCTAGCCCAGCTCTCAAACCTTTTGCATGTTTCCACCACCAGTGCATAAAGTAACTTCCCTGTGATGTCAGAAATGTGATGGGTGTGTGGGCAAGTCATACGCCCAGTTTTCAGAGCGTATTGAGTTTTCAGTGTTCAGTACTAACAACTGCATCACATGTGGTAAAGGGGGCAGAAAGAGAGAGACAAAGGGGTTTGTCAGATACCAATAGGGTTTCTTGGACACCAAATAGGGCTTTCTGGTGTTTTGCCTTCTGCCCTTGTGTAGTTAAGGTTTGCTGTCAATGGAAGTGCTGACATTACTCCAGGAGGGCTTGTTTCCAGTTGTGCCTATGATGATGGATGAGATTGAAGGAGGTCAGCTCAGCTTTATCATGTCCTTCAACAGTGTCTGTAATGAGGCAGGGAGGAACATGCTGGGAATTCAAGGAGCAGAGGTTTTTCTCTCTGGTCTTTGATCCTTGGTTGGAAATATCAGAGGAAAATAAAAAGCTGTATAAACAGAAAGCACTTTTAAGGCACTTACACCACACCTTATTGCTACTTCTATCTTATGCTATGGATCTGCAGGAGGCACTTACTGCATTAAAAATGAAACTCACAGGAGTGAACGTGGAGAGGAGCATTTTTAACATGTTTCATTTTCTATGAAAGCAAATAGTAAGCAGGCAAAACTATTGCTGACAGTATTAAAGACATGCTGGTGGCAGTGCCTGAGTTGAACTGCCTGGGGAATAAGGCATATAACATGAAACTTGAGTCATCCCAAGTCATTTTCTCTTTAGGACGACTCACTTCTCCCTTTCAGTCTTACGGTGCTTGGGATAGAGAGCTAGTCCTGCTGCAGCTTTTTTGGACTGTCAGGCTGTCTTCTCTCTCTTTTTCTTCTAGGTTCTGTGTTTCCGAGGATTCTGCACACACCTATACAGAAATAGACCAGCTCTGAAAACAAAAGTCTTGGCATTTGTTCTTCAGGGCTACAGACAGCATTTTTTGTGTCATGGATGTGGGTCACATCATTATTTGCATATGTTCTTTGTCACTTTTTTGTATAATTATCCATCCTACCTTTGTTAATTTACAAGGGGTAACTCTTTTTTTGGTGGTTTGTGGCTTAAAAGAAAATAGTGTAAGCATCCCACAATACTGGTTTGATATATACTAGAAACATTTTTTTAGGGATCCTGTGAATCCCCTATTTTACAGCTTTCTTATGTACAAGTACTGTAAGTATCATTGAAATAAATTTCAAAGAAAACCAGCTATGCTGTAGCCAATTTCCATCCTCACTGTGTTAATGTGACCATGGATAAATAGACTTGTTTTAAAGAAGAATGATGCAGAATTCAGGGGGTGGGTGGTAAGGAAAGTAATTTTAAAGGGTCCTTTCACTGTCAGTCTGGGCATGTGTGCAGAACAGACTGTGTAATGTAATCACTGCCCCTTAAAATACTGAGTAATGAGTAGTTGGAGCACAGAATGTATACCAAATGCTCTTCAAAAGCAAATGGGGGATTAGCTAAACCCCAGTGTGCTCCATTTAGGAAGATGCTTTGCCATATCTAGCCAACCATGTTCTTAAAATAGAGGACACATGACTTCCTACCAGATCCTCTCACACAATTGGAACTGGCACCTGGCTGTAAGTAATGGGTGAGAAAGGAAGCTGATACAGATGGAAAAAGGAGAATGCTGTGAAGACGTCCCAGATGCTATGACCTTATTTCCTTTTTTTTCCTCAGTTTCTGCCTTTGGGACACAGTCACCTCCAGAAATCTACTAAGCGGCTCAGGACAGCAACAGCAGGAACATTCTCCAGGATTTCCACCAGTTGTGCTTGCTGGTGCCCACTTTTACCCAGAGATCAGTGCTGTACATCAGTTGTGCCCATAGGTAGCTGTATGAATTATGCCTAGAAATAAATGTTGCTGCATGGAGGAAGCCTCTGTGTGGAGCAGCCCTCCATTTGGGCAACACCGGTTGCCAAGTAAGTGTCATCGTGATTTGTTACTCATTATGTTGGCTCCCTGTGAAATATGAATGTCTCGGTGGTAATCTCCAGAATCCTCAAAGGACTTGGCAGAGTCAGACAAGGCAGTGTCTCTCTCATGGGAATGATGTCCTGCAACAGCTGCTTTCCCCAGAAACTATGAAGATGTCACTTTTGAGTCTGAGGGTGAAAATAAATTGAAGAGGGGGGCCTTTGTAGCTTTTGAGATGTCCTCGATCTCTGGTGGGAAGGTTGGAAATGCTAGGACCTTGGAGTCTGCAGCACAGATCCCCTGCTCACAGACTCAGCTGACCAAGGGAAGGGGAAGAAGCCTGAGAGATACAGAACTGAAAGGAAGTGTTGCATAGAGAATTCATGAAAATAGAGAGAATTTAAATGTTTATGAAAGATGGGTGTCTACTATTTATGTTACTTCTCTGTATTTCTTATCTACAAAAGCATCTGTTTTTCGGAAGTGCTAAAAGGTCTGTGTCACTACAATGACCTCAGACATTAAAAATTGAACACCACGCACACCCTTTGGAAAACCTCAGTCTTACTCTAATTCTGTAGCTCAGCCAGTGTCAAATACACTTTTTGAAGCCATTTGTCTCCTTGTAGGCAGCAAACTACTCTGGTACTTTTTTGTTAGTAGGTAGATTCATGGAGGAAATCCTCATGTTGGTGGACTCAGGATTCAGCTTTCATTCATTTTGTATCCATCTTGTATTCATCTTTCTTCTATTGACAGAAAAATATTTGCTTGTTGCTATGTGAAGAACTATTACACAGAAATTTGAGTTCTGAGAAGGTTTGCTGGCCATCTGTGGTCAATCTAGACATCTGGTTGTGCTCCAAGAAGATCAAGTGGAAAGCCAGGTCCCCTGTTCTGCATTTAATTATTGCTAAGGAGTTACAATGGGTGCATTGTGCTGCAAGATTTGCACGAGTCACTGGGGATTAGACTGTTGCAATACTATTTCAGTAATGCAATATGAGGCTACATCTTAGATTTATCTGTAAAATACCAATGGAGAATTTGGCAATTTGGTTTTGGTTTTCTTTCCAGGACACATTTCTCAAGGAACCCATGATGTAAATACTGCTGTTCATACTTTAGGTTGCTGGATAGAGTTTTCCTTTAGACAGCCTGGGACCTGTGTCTCTTGGCCAACCATTGCTTCTTTCTGTGCTGGAATGCCATGGCAGAGGTAGGAAATATTTGAAGACTTATCTGGAAGTACAAAAGAGGTTAAACGAAGAGTACCTTGCCATGTGGATACCAGTCTTTGTCCTTGTACTGAACTCTGGATTTGAAAGACTAATTTATTGAACCTAAATGCGTTCAAAGGCCTTTTGATTTCTTAGCCTTTCAAAAGCATAGAGAGATTTGTCAGTGGGGCACCCTCAATAAAACTGGTAGATTTTTAAGTAATCTCCAATCTAGGAAGAGTCAACATGGCCTTTGTAAAAGGAAGCACATCCACACAAACATGATAGCACTTTTGAAAGAGGCATGAAGGCACATGGATAAAAGGTGTTTCACTGGCCAATTACTGCTAATTTTTCCAGAGATTTTTCACAGACTTTTTTTGCCAAAATCTTTAAGGAACATAACATGAGACAGAAGATCCTTAAGTGGATAAATAATTGATGAATGGTAAGAAATGGGATGTATGAATAAATCAATTCTTGGAGCAGGGTGATGTCAGCAGGTGGATTAAGTGGTGATCTGTGGTGGGACCTATTATGTTCAGTGAGCAGCAACATAAAAAAATTTGCTGATGAAACTGAATTACTGAAACCAGAAAAGATGAGGGACATCTGTGAAGAGTTGTAGAAGGATCTATTGGATATCATTCCAGGTAGATAAAAATAACATGATAATCATAGGGGGGAAATGGTCTTAAATTAACCTGTTAGATGGCAGTTTCTGAGCTAACCATTACAGTTCAGGATTAAGATTGTGGGTACACCAACAGATCCAAGAAAATACCAGCTCAAGACAAGTCAAGGAAGCATATTAAATGGTATGGTATTGTGGGAGAAAAAACCAGAGTGCATCATTTTTCCATTCACTTAAATCCATAAATCTGTCAGTTGTTTTAGTTGGAAATTAATTGTTTTAGAACTGAAAAGAGACAGAAGAGGTCAGCAAGGGTATAGAGTGTCTTCCTAATGAGTTGTCACTAATGATGTCAGGGACACCCTGTGAGGTCAGTGGAGTGCATCTGCCCTGGTGTGCTGAGTCTTTCCCAGGCTCAGCTGAGGCTATGGCTGGGATAACTTCTGTCTATTTGTTTTAGACTTGTCCCAGAGAGCTGCTGTAAAAGGCACTAATTTTTAGTGGATGTGAGGAAAAAGCTGTAAAAATAAATAGAAGTAATTTTGTTGAAAGTGTCCGCTCCACTACATAGTGGCAGAATCAACCCTTCTGTAAACACAGCCAGTCACTTTTCTTTTTCCAAGTCTTTTTCTTAAAATCTAGTTTTCCACATCACTTCTCAGCCACAATTTCACAACCATAAACAGAGAACATGTAAAACCTAGGAGTACTCACTTCCATACAAACCAGCAAGCTGCAGTTGCAGAAGTGAAGTTTTATCTATTCTCGTAGCAAAAAAAAGAGAAAAGCTCAGTGTAGTCAGCCATGTCTGCTGGACAGGAGAGACAGAGGATGAGGAGCTATTTTCAAGGTAAAATGCCATCAGTTATACTGTCTAGATCTAAGGTCCCAGATGCATAGGGAATGCATTTCCCACTAATTTTCTTTTTTTCAGCTCACAGCCTCCCACTTGTTTTTTAAATTAATTTTTTGGCAGTAACATAACTCCTGGAACCCTGCCATTTACTGCTTTAAAAATTGCTGTTGAAAAGGGAGAGAGAGGCAGGGAGAAAGCAAGGGGTAGAGGGAGCATGAAAACCTAATGGAGCCAATTGCAAGGGTACATAACTAACATAACTTTTTTTTTTCTGCAAAGATAATGTGTAATTTATTTTTCTGATGAGCCCATTTTTATGTTAGGCCCTGTGGCGGGGAAGATGACTGTTTAGTAGAGAGTACTGGGTATTTCAAAGTAGCAACCGGACAGCTAGGCAGAATTAAACATATTGGTATTTTATGGGTTTTCCATAAAAGAAGACTGTCTGTGTAACACGATCATTCCTTGAGTCTTTAAAGCATGAAATGTTTATAGTTAAAAAGATGCAACCATGGAAACACAGCCATATTAAAGTAGGGTAAAGATTCTTCTTATTTGGGTTTAATGGTTTCACGTTGCTGAAGAAATGGCACAGCATTAGGGTCCTGCCCCAGCAAGATGTGCCATCTAGTCTGTGTTTGTCCCTGACAGTGATTTGGGCTGGGTCTCAACCCATTTTCATTACAGTCCTCTTTCAACCAGCCTTGGGCCAGCTGGTATTGGAATAGATTCTCTCTGCCCACTTCCTTGGTGTCCCATGGACCTGCTGCTGCCCTCATCTCATGCCAGGCAGCGTGGGTGACTGACCATCTTGCAGCAAGACCGGGACTGGTGCAGGCTCTTGTGGCACTGTTTCCTGAAGAATGCAGAGTACAACATTATGGAAGGCTCTCTCTATGCCTGTGGATCACTGCGAGTTTGAAAAGGATAGATATAAATCAGTTCAAGTGTGGAAGAGATTATTTCTGGTCCTTCTGCACTCTTTCTGCTTCAGTGGGGAGACCTTGGAAGGGAGGATGTGTGTTGGCACCTTACTGATAAAAGCCAGGAGTATACATGCCAACCACTGGGATATAGTGATGGTGGTGAGCTACAGTATTAACAGTCAGGAAAGGATAGGCGTGTCACCATCAGTCACTGCATTGTGCACACCTGGAGTCAGAATCCCTGTCCTTCCTCATATTTTGTTTCCCATTGTAGGGCTTTGCCAGCTGCTGGCCAGGCCCTTGGCAGCTGCCTGCACTGCCATGCTGCTCTTCATTCAGCTCATCAGCTTCCTCTCCTAAAACAGCCTCCGTGCAAGTAACACTGATGTGGGCTTCCTCTTTGTTATTTTCTGCTGTAATTAGTTCATTCAGATTTTCCGTAGTTGATTTCAATTGAAGCCCTGGTTGGGCTAGCCAGCTTCCAGGTGCTTGGAGAGGAAATGCAGAATTTACCTTTATGTAGCACTGAGTAACAAGATAAGCACCTCATGGTCCATATTGTGTGATTGAAAAGGAAAAGGCAAAAAAAAAGAGGGACAAAAAATGATTATTGTTAAAGGATAGAAATGTTTTTTGTCTAAATATATTGCACCACAGACATCCTGATATTCTCAAGTAGGATATCTTTAAGTGGATACTGACAGTTGATTTATGCTTGGGTACTGAGCTGTTTTTGAAGCAACATATGTGTCAAAGAAAATGTGAAAGATATTGTGTCATAATATAAAAGGAACTGTTGTTTTCATAAGTGACCACGTGGTTTTAAAATTTAAACATCTCCCTGCAATTTGAAAAACAAGTATATCATGCTGTTGCACAAGACTTAACTGAAATGATGCTGGAGAGACACAGAAGTAAAACTTACTGTCTACATCGTCCTGCAGAAGGGGGAAAGAGACTGTAGGTTATCACACAATGCAGTCTCTGCTCAAAGCAGTCCTCACCACATTCATCTGCTTCAATTGTGCTGTTCATCTCAAAGAACTAAAGGGTGCATTTTAAGGTGATGGCTTAAAAGTGGTTTTGAGAGCACAGCACTGCAGGCTGTGAAGCAGCACAAACCTCCCTTGGAGGTCAGTCAATGGGCAGGTATGGACCATGCATAACTAGGAAAAATAAGTCATTGCTCATATTTTTTGTATCTCAGTTACTGATGCTACCGAAAATGTAGCAATTAGAGCTGATAATGGTGAATGAGGACTAGCCTTTTGTCCACCAAAGTCTGTAAATTCATGTTATCTTCCTGGACTGTTGGAGGGAGACAAGCTTCCAGCAGCTTCAAGTAGTGCAACACAGGAAGAGCAGAGCAGCATAGTGAAAGTGGTGATGCAGAGGCCCACTTACTGTGTGGTTGGGAGGAACCACTTGGTGACCTCTGGGACTGCTCTTTCCATGGTGAATCAATAGGTGGAAAGTGGCAGTGCTGTCCTGACCTTAACCAAAGCACTGATGGAAAAGACACCAAAATGTTCAGCTTGATGGGAGTTGAGCATATGGTTCCAAGGGCAGAGGGGTCCCTGCCTCACAGCAATCCCTGCACCACCGTCCCCCATCAGATCCTACCATTCACATGTTGCGGAGCCCATCCCCACAGCCCTGTGGGTAACTGTTTTGCCCCTGGTAAAAAATAGTGACATTTATTTCACAACTGCCTGTTTCTATATGTGTGCAGCCTCCTCCTTATCTCTGAGGCATTTTTTAAATTCCCAGCATTGTACCCTACTCAATTGCTCTCCCAGGCATCTCACATAACTCTGTGCCTCCCTGCCATGCAGTGCTAAGCCACTAGTTACTGTATGTCTGAGGGAAAGTCTGGAACAACCTTAATATTCTATCTGAAAAGCAGCTGCTGGTCTCAGCAATTGTCCTAAGGAATGCTTTATAGTCTGTCTGCATCCTGATGTGTCTAATATTACTGAGGACAGGATAAGTCAGATCTGTATGTCTCTGTATAATACTGCATTGTGAGAGACTTCCACCTTTTCTTCTCCTGCAAACAGAAAGTGCGTATCACTGGAGAAGGCAAGCCTTTCAATTAAGTTCACCAAGTGTGTGTTTCAGTTTTAGGATCATACCAGATGTGCTTCAGCAAATTGAATATTTAAGGGTTTGGGGTTTTTTTACAGAGCTCTATTAAGGGATTAAAAAATATTGGCATCATTAGAACAGGCAAGGAAACATTTATTAGGCTGTCAAAAAGCATTGCAGCCCCAGATAAACCCACTTTTGCTCTGCCCAAGACACTCCTTTTCTGTAACTCGGGGAGTTGTCAATGGAAGAGTCACCATGACAGCTGGAGTGCAAGGGTGAAATGACAGGCTGGCATTTCGCCTTTAAAAAGAATGTAGACAAGCATATGTTGGGAATTATGTCCTCAGTGATTCTTACCATTCAAGTGGGGCAGGGAGTCCAGTCACCTTGGAGTTTCCTACTATCCCTTTGAGTTTGTGATGGCTCTAGTGAGGTAAATACAGACACATTGAGTCACATCAGTTAAAATCCGAGCCCACAGTTTAAAAATTGGTACTGGGTTAAAATGCTGTTCTAAAATGTTTGGTACTATAAAAAAAAAAAAGAAAAGAAGAATAGAAGAAAAAGATTGCTTGTGAAAAAACTTTTGCTTCATGCATAGATTCCAGGAGTAAGATCTCTAGAAAATAGTTTCATTTTTCTATTAACATAGTATTAGTCAAAAATACTTGATTAATTAGCACTTGCTTTTCACAATTGCTCTTCATAATGAGAATCTCTTTTGAAGAAGAAAAGGGTGTAAAGGGCAAAATAACTGAATTAAGAAATAGCCTAGCACCTTTGTCTTTCCTAACATTATGCTTGTAAAAATCTGCTTTGTATTGTATCTGTTCTGGGACAAGGCAGTGCAGAAGGTTGTAAGAGAAAATCTTGTGTTCTACATGGTGGAGAAAAAACCTTGAAAAACCTCTATACAGTGAAACTGGAATGTAGAGACTGTTAAACTGGATTATATCTGTCATCCATCTAGTCTAGCATCCCACATCTGAGAGCTGTCAGTGCCAGATGCCTCAGACAAAAGTGAAGAAACTTGCAGACGTGGGACTGTCTTGATTACTGATAGTTACAGTTTTGCTAAAGCTCTGAAGGGTATGTTTTAATACCTCTTCCAAAATGCTTGTCCTTGATATTTGCAAGGTTTACACAAGCATCTAGCCTTTTCTGGTGACCTAAGAGTCTGCCTAAGGGAACAAATCCCAAGTTTAATTCCATCTTGCATGAAACATTTTTTTCTGTACAATTCTGATCATTCTGTTTCATATAAACCTTCTTGTGAGGGAAGATAAAGAACAGAAGCTCTTCACATAATTTCTTCCTACAAGCCAGTGCTCTATGTGCATTTTATACTGCCCTGCTTTTTGTCACAGCTATGAGATGAAAACTCTGAACCTTAAAACTAGAAGAGAAAAAAAAAGATTCAGGAGGGAAAAATTGCTCATATTTTTACTGGGTTGAACTATTTGAAGCAGACAAGTATTTAAGTATTCTTTTAGAATAAAACTTAAATCTGTAAAAGTGAAGTAAAAAATTGTGAGTCTTTGCTCAGTAGCAGTTTATAAAATTATGAACATTTGGCTTGGAATTTTTTTTTCCTTTTGAGAATCTGACAATGCAGTAAACATCTTGTTGATTGAAACCTGATAGCAATAATGTTTTGTTTCAGCCTTGCTTCATATGTAAAAAATGGAAGAGTATTTGATTTTGGAGGGGAGAAGAGCTGCTGCAGACCAGGATGTTTGATATTTTGTTAAAAGGAATGTTAGTATTGGGTCTTCCACATTTTTTCACAATAAAAAAATAGTTTAGGAAGGGTAGGCAAAATCAGCGCATATACTTTTTATGTCCTTGGAGGTTGCTTAACCTGTCTTAGCCAAATGGCTTAGGAAATGGCAAAGAGTGAAGCAAGAATGAGATGGGTGTAGAAGTTTTCACATAGCAGAAGTGTTCTTGATATATTTGCAGATTATTTCTAGAGCATCCAGATGTTTAAAATACAGCTGTATGAGGAATTCTCACTGCCACATACAGTTAAATTATAATGCTTACAACTCCTGTGGTTTGAAAATGTGTTTTTGTTGTTTCCGGGGGAGGGAAGGAAGGAAGGACGGAGATTTTTATTTTTGGCAGGATGCCTTGACAGTGAATAGAAGAACAGAGAAACTAGGAAAAGTAACAAAACAAAAGCAGTCAACAAGAAAGAACAGAATAAATAAAAATTAGATAAGTTTTTTTTTATCTGACATTTTACTGGAAATCATGTCAACTACTGTATACTTTTGTCTAGTTATGCGAACAGCTCAGTAAAATTCAAGCCATTTAGACTGGATCTGCATATGTTTGGGAAGTCAAACTATCAAAATTTTGTTGTTAACACTTTGCTGAATATTAAGGTTAATTTGAATGATACATACTCCCAAGGGCACTGGCTACATCTTGGACTGGATGGTGAAGCCATCTAGGCATATGACAACACTGCTTTTTGAAACAGGAGAGAGAGATCTCTAAAGGTGCTGATCATCTGATATGAAAAAACAAGGACATTTAAAATCTGGAAATTGAATTGCACTTTTAGAAGCTTGTAATTGGTTTTCTCCATGTTTGTACTTGTGTGAAGTAAAATTCCACATATTTTTATTGCCTTTATTTCAGCTTAGGCTCTACTTGATCAAAGACAGCTTTGCTTTCATCCAAGTATGGATACTCTGAGGGAGACAAACCATGTTTGTTGTCCAGATTCTACTGACCCATGCAATATTCAGTAAAGCTCTTGTGAGCATATAACAGATAGAAATCAAGAAAGAGTCCTGATTTCAATGTTAAAAGCCCACGTCTGTCCCCCTAAGAAAGTAGGTAAAAAAAAGTGCTACTTCATAACTCTTCCCACAAGTTATTGTTGTACTAAAATAGCTTTAGCTGCTGGGAGCATTCATATTAAAAAATGGACATGTTTACAATATGGTAAGTAATAGTTTCATGGGGGTATGAAGAATATTTTAAATGAAGTGAGTAGTTACCTTCATTTTTGCACACTCTGGAAAGGATATATAAACTGTTTTGACATGTCCAGATGCTTGTTTTAGAATCACAGTCTTTCCAGACATTACTCAATCCACCTGACATTGGAGAAGTAGGATTTGTCACTAGCTCCTGACATAATGTGTTTTCATGCTGAATTCAGAAACTCTTAACTCTATTAATGTTGAGTCATTCATGCTAAAAATATATATTTTTTTCCACAGCCCAGTCTATTCCAGTAGACATTACTCAAGGGAGAATGTGCAACCTGATACAAATGGAAAAGGTTGGGAGTGGAGCCATTAAGGGATCCCTCCATCAGTAATTTTTAACCACTCTGCCTCGAGGAGAACCTTATTGTTTCAGACATTTACGCTTCTGTCATTGTTAAGAAGCAATTTTCCATGCTGGTTTATGGGAATTCATTAGAGGTTTTTAGTGAGTAAGGATTGTATTCTTGCTCTCCTTCAAAACTGCACATGTGTACTCTTTCAACAAATTATGTTTAAAGTGATTTAGGTCAGATCCATTTAGGGCAATTTTTGATTTCCAGGAAGTCTGATCTTGTCTTATTATGCAAAAGCTTTCCTTAGTTGTGTTACAAAGTCATGGAGAAGCTGAGGCTGTCCCTGTGCCAGAAGAGGGGGTTGGACAAGACAATTTTTTAAGTGATCAAACACTGGCACATGAGGATTATTGTCTGAGGACAAGAGGCTTCTTCCAGTTGACAAAAGAAGGTCTCATCTGCCTCTTCATTACCAAGTGGTTCACAGCCATCACCAGAATATTGTACACATTGGTTTATTGACTAATCCTAATTTATGAACTCTGCTGCTGACTGTGTGTCATCACCACTATCCCTTGTCATACCCTGTTTAAAGCTCTCTGCTCAAGGTTGGTCTGCCTGTATCACATGACATCTCAATATTGATGTTGCAGTCATAGTTTTAACTACTGTTAAATTGGGTTGAGGTAAGCCCTGGATTTCATTTTAGCTCCTAACATGAAACTCTGCTCTGCTTTATATTTACACTCATTTGGGCCTCTTATGCCCATTTATTAATGAAGGTAGATGTAAAAATACATGATGTTCATTAAAAAACCCATTACTTCATCAACAAAAAATGTTGACCTCTGAGGTGAGTCAGTGGGACTGTTGATTTGAATGACCCTTTTGCTGTAAAATCCTAATGCTTGGGTGGATTTTGCATCAGTTCTGGTGGTTAGAGAGAACAATCTGTGAATGTATTGATACTGAAATTGGTCAGATAGAAACTTTCTAACAGAGTTTTGAGTATTAGAAAGCAGGCATTCTTTATTGCAGCATGCCGGTCACTTAGAGGATCCTTCCTCTAATCGAGTGTGCCAAGCATCAGGTAAACAGAGTTTTATCATACACACTGATTACATATTCAATCCCCACTTCCTTCACTTTATTTGACATAGTTGCACTCCTTGTTGGAAGTCCTTATATGGCTCTTTGGGGTCTGTCTTCAATGTCCACTGTCCTTTTTTAGGTGTCTGTTCCTGCTTTTGAGTAAGCTCAGTATCATTGTTGCATAACTTATGCTTTGTCAGCCTTGCAGAGCTGAGCTGGCATCCTTCTTGTTTTTTGCCTGACTTCTGTTTCCCTAAGTTACATCCTTTATCTGTTTCTCCAAGGCTGTGCTGTTCTGTTCTACTGTCCTTGATTCGAGTAAAATATTGTTCTGTTCTACTATCATTATCAAGTGAATAAAATGCTGTTCTGTTCTAGTGTTCTTATCAGTATGGGCATGTAGGAAGAGGTATAGGATTTCCCTCAAACAACTGTATCACTGTAGGAAGGATTTATCCTTCATTCAGTGTGAGGGTATTGGCTTATTCTGATGTAGGACTTTATGTAGTCGTTTTCTCTTCTTTATTTCTTCTTTTGTCCCCTGAATAAAGAGTCTTTAAAGTCACAAATGGTGAAATAAATTTATGCATGGAACTGACTTTCTTATCCTCTATTCTCTCTGGAAAAAAGCATTGCAAAGGCATCCTTCAGTATTTCACCTTTTCATGGCTTGACATCCCCTCCAGTTTAATCTCCATAATCTTCATTTGATTTCACAACCACTTCCCGCTAAGGCAAAGAAAGTATCTTTTTCCTTCCTAACAAAGAAAAGATTTCCTTTGGGTTTTTTGTTTTGTTTTGGTTTGGTTTGGTTTTGACAGGAAATGAAAATTACTGTACTCTTGTAGCTGCTCTGCTTAGCTTGGACTTGCTGTGTCTACTGTGGACCATCTACTGTTCTGCCAGAGGAACGATGCCTGCGTGCTTCACACCAGGACAAGGATGAGCATAGAACCAACAACAGCAGCAACAAAAAAAGCAGAGAAACCTCGCGTGACAGCCTTCTGGAGATCACCACTTCTTTGTGGTGCGGGGGAATGTTGTATGGCTTGTTACAGGACATCTGCACGGTAGACTGGTAGCCACTCCTCACCGTCTTTAATTTGAGTGCAGGTCTGGCTGGGGCACCCTGTCCTGAGCTGAGGTGTCACCCCCAAGCTTGGGAACTGAGAGGGACCTCTGCAAGCATGATGGAGAAAAAGAGCTGCTTGAAGTAGAGCCTCCTGTGAATGGCAAAACAGTTCCAAATGTGTGTGGGGGTCTTCGCTGTTGTTTTAATTTAGTTTTTGTTACTGCAATTTCTTTACAGCTTTTCCACAGTCAGCATTGCAGCTGCCAGCAGTTTTTCATGTGAAATGTTTCTGATTATGGTCAGTGTCAGCAAACACAGTGTCTGCAGCCCGTCTGTAGAGTTTCCAAAAATGTGTTAGCTTGGATAGAGGACTAATGGGTCAAAAATGCTTCCTGAAGTTGTGATAGTCAGGAGAGCTACAGCTGGTGTATCGTGAGATGCTGAAATGAACCATTCACTGAGTGGGGAGAAAAGGAGGTTCTGGTAAAGATGATATCAAGGAGAGTTCATGTTAGACAGCCACTGGGATTTTTTGCAGAGCTGAAACTGTCTCCAGCATTTTGCTCCCATGGTGCTTTTTGAATAGGCAGGTAGATGTGCCAGTCCCCGTCCCCTGCAGAGACCTGGGAATGGGGAAGGCAGAAAAGGGAGCACTGGTCCCTTCCCAGAGGGGTTAGGATCTAAATCCTTGCTCTCCCAAAGACATCTCTCCAGTGAGAGATCTCCATCAGTGATGGAGATCCTGAGAGTGATCCTAAGAGGACAGGTGGGAACAAATATAAACTTGCACAGTTACATTAGCTGCTGTTTAGCCATGGTTCAGGTTTCACACACAAAAAAGTAGGCTGTAATCCACTCACCTGGGTGTCTCAGGCCAGCACAACCAGACAGGCTGCAAGGGACAGAGCTGGCTGATGTAGGAGGGAGATGGGGCATTCAAGAGGAGCAGACATCAGTAAGCAGGAAGGAGATGGGAAGGGACACAGGACTAGGGGCATGATGGTCAAGAGGGGACAGGAGGTGTGGATCAGCCTCTGTGGGAGAAGGGGTGCAGGCCTGAACATGTGGGATGGCAGAGCACACAGCATGTGGATTCATCTGGGAGACCTGAACTGTTCTGAAGCCAGGCCCTGAGTTCCGCATCCTTGTACAATGCTACACTATACTATACACTGATTTCAATCCCTGTGTGGCATTTAACCTATGGATCTCAAAGCAAGCCCTTGAACAAGGTACAGAGGTCCAATTATCCAAAAAGGATGATGGGAGGCTAAACAGCTCACCTCCAGAGCAGAGCTAACTCCAGCCACCCACTGCCTGAGCCACATCTAGGCACAGCTCTGTGGCCATGGTCACTGAGGACCCCAGGAACAGCCCTCACAGCTGTAACCACTTGATTCTTGTGCTTGTTTCTTGTTCCTCCCCTCCTCTGCTAGCATTTGCTCTTGGACAGAACTGGAGGCAGAGTGTTGGGCTAGTTTTGCACATAGATAGGAGCTCTGTCCTTGCGTCTTCATACTCAGAGTGATTTCAGTACTGTCATAGAGGAGACATATGCACAGCTGCCATCAGCTTAAGGAGGTCTGCTGCTTGCCATGTGTATCTCCCAAAGTCCTGCCCTAGTGAACTCCATGAGGTTGAGGGGTGCCAGGCACAAGGAATCTCACTCAGCATGTCCACCAGTGACACTGGGACAGTGGAACCTCTGTTTTCAGTGCAATCTCCATCTCTGGGAAGATATTTGCCATGAAGTAACTGTTTCTTCCCATCTGTTAAAGGAACTTACCAGTCTAACCACCCAGGAGCATCTCTGGCAGTCACAGGACCACCACCACAGGCTGTCACCACTGTGATTGGAGCCCATTCAGAGCAGGCAGCTCCAGTGACCCAACAGGAGCCCCACATGGCTCCCTGCACACCCCGCTCTTACACAGTCACACCAGGTTTCCTTACCTGTTTGAGCCCATATTTCCCATGGCAGAGTCTCAGATGTCTCATTCCACAAAGCCATTTACTCACAGCATGGTAACACAGAAACAGCTCAAGCTGGTGCCTCTGAGGACAACCCACAGAAACGGAACCCTGATCTTTTATACCCTCACAGTCCAAGCATGGGAAAGCGTCAACTCTTCCTCCTGAGTCTTCAGCTCCTGCTGTGTCTCTGTCTGGTCACCTGATGGGTGTCACGGGTCCCTGTGCCCTTGGATATACAAAGAGTCATCAGCAGTTCAGTGCTTTTGCCTCAGGCTCAACCTGCAGCTTTGGGCTGCAGCTGCACACAGATCTATCTCCACTATATGTATTTCTCCACACCATCAAGGAAAACCAAGGTGTGAAGCAAAACATGGGAGCCTTCATCCCATTAACTGTCATGGGCAGGGCTTTCAGACACACATAAAAACCACCTCTAGTCCACCCACTACAGCTAGTTCAACATTATCACGTGCGTACACCTCTCTTCTATCGCCTATCTAGTTGTATTTATCTTCGCCTGATGATATGCTGCTGTGTCTCCCAGCTGTGCTGGAAGCTGCAAACAATGCAAAAAAGAATGAGATTCAGTGAAGAGTTTTCCTCCTACCCATGAGCACTCTTTCTTTCTCCTTGGGTTCTCATATGGCTTCAAAAAAGCCCCTCCAGTGGTGGCTTCCTCCATCCTCTTTACCTTATAGAATTACTTCCTGGAAATTCAAAGAGACAAAGTGATGATTGTCAGCATAGGTCAGCACAAGGCAAGTAAGACTCACAGAAAGACTGCATATATTTCTATTAAGGGATAATAAAAATCCTAATCCACCTTGCAATTATTTGTCTCATTTCTATTAATGAAAATGTACATTAATATGTTTCACTATTCTCCTCTTCATCACGTACTCTTCTGTGATGGCCGATTGGCCTGTGGCACAAGGTCAGAGAGAGCTCTTCATACGACAGTCTCTGGTGCCATCAGTCACGGTGAGAGAAAGAGGCTTCTCCCAGGATGCTTGTTCTGTTATGTTAATCTGTCCCAGTTTGAATTCCCTGGTTGGCTGTCAGCCTCTACCCCTTGTCACTCCCCCAGAGTTCCCCATTGGTCCCTGTTCCCCTTTTCCCCGCCCCCGGATAAAACTGCGAGTTTCGTCATTGTGCTTTTATTTGCCTCTGCAACTTTCGACGGTGTAGCAGCAGTAGATGCTCCTGCCAGAACACACGCAAATGGCTCTTCTCGACTCCTTGCTACCGACTGTAATACTGAACCCACCCGTGCTTCTGTGGGGGCACGCGGGACCCTGCAGAGCCAGGACAGGGACAGTAATACTCTTCAGGTGCCTATGTAACACACTTTTGATCAGTGCCTTTTTGCCATCAGACTGGATAATGTTTCAACATCTATTAGAAGATGATTCTGTCCTGAAGGAGCTTGAACCACAAATGTGGGCAGCACCTTTGTTATCCTTTAGCTACAAATGAGAACCTGAGACACAGCAAGAGTCACCCAAGAAAGTGTTTTTACCTCATTGTCCTGAGGTCCTGTGTCAGCAGCTCCAAGGAAGGACTGCCCTATCTTCCCATGCCAGCTGTTGCCAGTCCTTTCCTGGGCTAGTGTTCCCTCCCGGTCTGTGGGCCATAAATATGTGTTGGTCTTGCTGCCTGCGATAAGAGGAGCTCTGTGACTGCACTGAATTACAGTTCCTCAAAGAGAGACAACAGTCCCAGGACCATGAAAAAACACCATCCTGATGGCTTCACATCCTCATACACCTCCCTGCTCATGAGATTTGTGGTCTGGAACTCTATATGCATTACTCTCTGCTAGTCATCCCACTTCTCCCCTTCTTGTGGCTGCTCCCACCCAAGCAAAACTAATCTCCCCAGTAGCAGGAAGCTGAATGATTATCACTGTGAGGGCAGTTAAGACACTCAGTTGCCCTGGGTAGAGTAAACCCCTCAGAGACGTGTAAATAGAAGACAGCTACATGGCAGATGTTTATATATATGCACACACGCACATATACACACACTCTCTCTCTTTCTAATGTCTTGGCACGTGGAGAGCAGCTACATGTGCAGCACACTTTGTGTTGTACATCAACTTCAAACACAGCCCAAATCAACCGTGGAAATGGCAGCAATTACGGTAAGCTGAAACCAAACAAACTGCAGCAACCTAATAGTTTCAATGGCAGGAAAAAAGTCCCTCATCGCCCAGCTATGGGGGCTGATAGGAAGACAAGCCTCAAGGCAGCTTATGGTTTCCTAGCTGTCATCAGCTATCAGCTTGGATACTTGATATAATGAATAATCAGTATTTGAACTGATGGAAGTGACCTTAAAACATACCGGGGAGGGGGAAATTTACACAGTATGCATTGGGCAGTGGAAATTGTGGTTGAGATACATTTACATGTATTCAAGTGTTTGTACTATGGGGTGGAATTGAAACATAGTGAAAATAAAGGCTGTAGTCACTAAATGGCTGAAATATGGAAATATATGAAACCAGGGGGAGGGCTCTGTAGATGACAACAGCAGTTAAAACACATGTACCTGGCAAGCTGTCCTTCTTCTGAGGCCTGTATTTATTTAGAGATGGCAAAACAAGCTAGTGAGAAGCATGGGGGAAGGTCTTCAGTGGACAACTAAAAAATGGCATTGAAGTTGTCTGCTTAGCAGTCCTTTAACAACAGCACAGGGAGAAAGGCTCTGAAGGAAGAGCCTTCCTTCCTCCCACCCTGGAAGGGATGCCAGAGACCTGCCTGACATGGTGATGGCAGGAAGGAGCTAGGCAGCTCCAGTTGCCTCCACATTGGTGCTGCTCAGGGCTTCAGCAGGGAAGATGTGCATCTTTCACTGACCACTCTCAAGGCCTCCCATGGGGTGAGGGCTGTAGGTAGAAAGCCTGGGAAGAGCTCCAGGGGCTGAAAGGAGGGAGTTGGCTGGCTTTCCAGCCTACCCCTGCATCTGTTGCAGGCATCCAGCTTTGAGGAATCCGGCAGGAATGTGCTTACCTTTTTGCCAAGATTTCTGTGAAATTGTATTCCTGTGTTGCTTTGTCCTTTTTAGCTGGCCTGGTCACTTGCAAAAGTCAGGCTTTAGGGAAAAAAAAAATTAACCTAACTATGCAGATGTTACAGCCAAGACAATTAGCATGCAAGAGAGGCTTTTCTAGAATTGCAGATGCATAAAGTGGGAAAAAGAAATGAGGTACCAGCTTTGGGAAGGCCTTTCATCATGCATCTCTGCTCTCCTCTACAGCACTGCAGTCCTTTAATTGAAAAATGGCCTCTTTGGAAATTTGGAACATGGACAGATTTTTTGCTAAGAGACTGCCACTCACTCACCCCTCTTCTGGCTCTTTAATTTAGGTTAAATTTAAAGGAAAAAACTTGAGGTTTGGAAGCAAATATCTTTAGGGAGCAGGTCAGTAGTATGGTATGGAATGAAGCCAATAGCTGTAGAGATCATCTAATTTGAATTTAGGTAAGTAAAGAAAAGACAGGGAAACTAAAGCAAACCAAACCTTTTCTATATGCATTGCTAGTGCTCCGTTTTTCTGCTGTGTTGTGTCTCACAGTGCAGTGTGCAGCCACATTGAAGAGGTCTAATATTAGCAGATAAATACAGCCAAGTTTTCAGGCTTATGAATACAGCTGCCTACTGAGTGCCCTCCTACCTGTTTAACCTCTCTGTGATTTGGGGTGTTTTACTCCTCAGGCAAAAAGGGATTGTGTTCCTCACATTTACCACGGGGCTGGCAAGTTGGTAAGCCTTTACTAAAGTACCATGGAGCGGCTGGCGCAGCATAAAGTTTGCACTTCTGCTTGCCTGAATATAGCTTTTTCATGTGCCTAGCTGCTGTGGCAAGAGCACCACTGTACAGAGACAAAAAGGTCTTCTTCCTCAGGGCTGGTAGGGATGGTGAAGATAACCATGGTTTGTACCAGTACTGAGAGATACTCTGTTTTGCATAGACAAGGCTACAGCCTTTCTTTTTCCCTTTCTGCCCTCTCTCCACCATCATAAAATGTTTCCTATCCTTACCTAGTGGTAACATAAGAGTTTGTGATGTGGGGCAGGAAGGGTGAGAAATCAAAGTCCTCTTTAAATCCCCAAACCACAGCAGAAGGACCAGTGGAAAGCCACACTGCTCTTCTACTCCACTTCCCTCCTGACCAGTCTTGGTTGGGGTTAAATATACAGCCCAGATTTTGCATTACTCAGACACAGCCTCTTTTAAGCAGGAGTGTCTTCGCATTTCCAGCAGTGGTAGTGATTGATTTGATGAGGACCACAGACCCTTGGCAAAGGGCCTGCACCTGCACTTGCCAAACCTTCTTCTGTTGTATTAAGATGAAGTGAGGTTTTATGCTGTAGTCACAAAGGCACTGATTTACTGAGAGGCTCTGGAATGACCAGTCTGCAGAGCAGGTCTGCTTGGTAATTTTAAAGGACTAAAAGATATTTGAAACAGGAAATTAGGAATATGCACAACTGAAATTCCCTTCTGCTCCCTTGAGTTGCTTTAATGGCTCTGTTTTACCTCTGTATGACCACTCTTGGCTTTCTCTACAAGTGGTGTTATTCTGTCAGAAAAAAAGATGGCATGTTACCCCAGGCAACCACAAATGAAAAAGAAAACAGAATTCTGGTTTGGATTTTTTTCACTTTCTTGAGCCCATCTGCTCAAACATGGCCATTCTCTGGTGTAAGGGAGTTCCATCATTCTGTATCTGGCAGGTAAAAGTCATAAAACATAGAAGTCCCCAGAGAATTCACATCCCCTATTACAGTGAAGAACAAACAAAGCAGAATGATACACAACTGTTTACAGCAGACACGTGTAAAGAGAGCAGCACCTCTCTTTGTCCCAGCCTTCTTATCCAGAGAAACAAGGCTTCAGATGCATTTACAGGGAAATGTGCCAGAGGAGGCAGGGAGTGATGCTGGGGAAGCTGAGTACTCGTTATCTTAATGATGCACCAAGCCTGGAACATTTAAAAAATAGATGTAATCTTTGGAAAAACCACAGAACAGACAAAAATACATATGCTTATCTTCCAATCTGGTCAAAAGAGACAAGTCATTCCAAGCACTTCTTTGAAAGTATTCTTTTTCTCTATAAAATAGAATGCTGCAATTCTGGTGAAAAGTCCCCATGAAAACCAACTGCTACCAGAATGCTATTTTTGTGAAAGAAAGCCTGTTGCTTACTTAACTAAAATCTCATGTTTTCACAGAATTTGTGGGCTTGGCAGGTCTTTCATGAAGTAAATATTTACCTTTCTTACCACAAAGTGTCAACACTGCTTTGGGCATAACTGTTACCAGGAATGTAGTTCATTTTTATTATCTCAATCAATTTCAAAAAGTAAGAAATGACCACAATTTCAAATTAAATTTGGTAATAAAAACGAATTAATGGACATATATGTCCAGGCAGCTCACACTAGTCTTCAACACTGAGTTACTTAGTACACTCATAAGTCTGTCATTAAGCCCCTAAGTGTAGGTATCACATCTAAATATTTCTTTAAATTCCAAAGCACAGGATAAGGCACTAATTTTTAGAGTCCAGATTTGTCAATGCAGACTTTATTGGACCATCAGTCAGATGAAGCGACCAACAGTAAAAGAAAAGTGTCTGGCAAACACTCCTGTGGATAAGCATGTGGTTACTGTGATTTGTGGTGACAGGGTTTATATTAGATGTAAAGAGATGGAAGCCACAAATATGCCTAGATCACCTACAAGTTTAGTGAATTTAAACAGGAATAACTATTATCCTCAAATTCCTATCAGCTGCAAATCACCTGGGCTTTGCTTCTTAATGCCTTTGATACTCATAATTCTCCTAGTAAAAACATTTAGGCAGCCAGTAAGAAGGCAGAAACGATAACATGTGATTTAGGTGACTGGCTGCCCCCATGAATAACAAAAAGAGAGCAAATTAAATTAACATTTCCAAATAGCTCGAAGCATGAACATAATTCTGCCAAGGTATTTGGTACATACTTGCAAATAATACATTTGGGGAAAGGCACATCTGGTTTCTAAGTAATTTGCTGAGGGAAAAAAAAGCATAAGCAACAAGTTTATAATGTAATTTAAGGGCTTAATGATGCAGATAAGAATCTAGTGGGAGATTTATGCCTGTGTTCTTTTGAAAAATCCAAAAGGATGTCCAATTTACAACTTCAGGCTGCTAAATACTTTTAAGATTTGGTGTTTGTTTCAAAATAACTACATATTTGCAACAAAGGGCTTGACCTGGGTGAGAGTGTAGCTGCACACTTTTTGCCAGTCCATGCAGGTGTGGACTGCAATGTGACACACATTCTGCAGCAGACAGGTTCATATCCCTGCAGTTATAGAAAGACCACACTGAATGATTAATAATGGCTTGTCAGAAAAATATAAATCAATCCCTCCACAACAGCACAGGGGTTGTGAATTGCAGGAGGAGTCTGTAACCCTTTATGTTTTGCAATCTTGCATAGAGAAGACTTGAAATTACTATAGCAGGGCTATACTTTAGGGGGAAAAACAGGAAAAGGTTTTGTATTCTGTTTATATTTAAAAAGGAAAAAAGAAAAAAGAAGCGAGAGATATCTGGGTTTGCAGAAGAAAAATTAGGAGACAAATTATTCAGTAATATAGGCATGTTAAAAAACTGACGGGGTGCAAGAAGATTGTCACTAGAAGAGTAAATTATTTCCTTCAGTAGACAGAGCCTGATTTTGTCTTGGAAAGAAAGGAATCTTTCTTACAGCAAATTTATTCCAGTCTCTATTGTAGTGTTAAAAAATTTTCACAAAGAGAAGTACCTCAAGAACACAATTTCTACAGAAAATCCTACATAATTCTTAACAGGAGTTGATTCCACACAGAAACAGTTGTTTGGTGGTGCAGATCCTGATTATTTCAGCATTGCTTCAGCTAATCTTTGACATGCAGTTAAGGTTATCTGAACCATGCCATTTAAAATCAAAATGACTATCTATGCAGACTTTTATATCTCTGCTGAGTAAGCTATCATAAAGAAACAAACCAACAAAAAAAGATCCAAACATTTTCTTTAACAGTTAACCCTTTAATGGAAGTTTCTTTCAGAAAAGCTCTTATGTAAGAGAGAATTCATATAAGGGCACACATACTTTTCTAGCCTCGTGGGCTTTTTGCTGAGGGTTATTTTTACTGGTGGTTTGTGGGTTTTTTGGGTGGGGGGGTTGGTGGTTTTTGTTTGTTTATTTATTTGCTTTTCTTTTGTTTTGGGTTTTGGTTTGGTTTGGTTTGGTTTTGATTTTGGATTGGCTCTATTTATGATTAATTTTTTAATTAAAGAAACCTTTCTTCTGCAACAAAAATACACATTTTTCCCTACCCGTCTTCTCTGGAGAACTTGTCGTTTGATCAAGTGTACCAACAACCCTCTGGGCTGTTGACTGAGCCACCACTTCCTCCCGCTCGGTGCCAGTGTTGTCCAGTGTGATCAATAAGGGTTGGGCTGGAGGCTGGAGGCGCATTTGCAGCACACTAACATCTGGAAGTCATTCCCGGCTGGAGTGGACGGTGAACACACTAGGCGGACAGGATCCTTTAACGTCTCTCCTGTCTCAGCCTTAGCTGTCTCAGATGGCCAGATAATGAGAGCACTACTGTGAGTGAAAGTGTTTATGTGTTTATGTGACCACACGTATGAGCTTTTTTTGCTGCTATTTCTTACATGCTCTGCAGACAGTGTGCAGGGACATCGTGGGGACAGGGCAGACCCTGAGCAGTGTGATGGGCTGGTGTAGTAACCACCAGCTCCAGGACCATGATGGCTTCCTTTATTCCTCCTGCCTGTTGTAGCAACATGTTGCCTGTCATCATTAGGGCTTTCTTCCTGGGAAACAACTTTGACCTAGAGCATATTTACAAGAAGAAGGGTGTCAGCTAGCACCATCTAGCCAAGTGGAGTGATTTTTTAAAGGTTTTTCTTTTCCAGTTAGTTTTTGAATAAGAGTAGTATCTCTTGCGTTAACTCACCAAGCAGTTTGAAGTAATTGCACAAATTTGAAAGCCAAAAAAAACCTTGCCAAGGTTCACATATATATAAGCATTTGCCTGTCTGTGCTGTTCCACTGGACCAGAGCAGTGAACATGGGAAGTACATTCACCATGCAACAAGAATCCCACTGCATATGTGGTGGAGCTGCCTGAGGAGCCAGTGTAGTCCTCAAAAACAATCAGCAAAACACTTCTCTTGCCATTCCTCCAGGAAAGGAAGGAATATGAATCTGCCTTTTGGAAGAGATTACTGAACAGTGACAATCTTGAGAGCAGCACTGAAAAAATTATTACTGAGCAGGTTTTGAAGTCTGCAGTTTGGTGGCACACTGAGAAGTCCTTTTAGCTCATGATGAGTGTTCATGATGCTTGTGACCACAGCCACTGAATACATTACTGACTTCAGCACCTTTGTCCTCTCAAATATCCTTCAGGAGCCACTGTCACTACTCCTTCTGTTCCATGCAATGACCAAGCAGTTAGGCTGGTGTGTAAATGCAGCCCCAGAGCCAGGGGCAGGACCCATCACCTCATTGGCCCCTTGGACCATCTTAGCAGATATCTCCAGGGTGACCCCAGCATAGCCCACGAGGAGCAATGGGAAGAGAAACCAGGTACCTCCTGCTATCTTAATCCGGACACTTGGCGCGAACAGATTAGGTGTCTTGTACCGGGAACCAGGAGCATACCTGGAGGCAGGAGTTCCAGCTCTGCTCTGGAGCTTGCACAACACCGTTGGTGCACTGCAAGATCACGTAGCCCAGCTGAAACGTAAAGCACTAGAGAAAAGTGGCCCCAAAGGCACAGAAAGGAATGAGAGGGACTAGTTGGAGTCACTGCAAGGAGCTCATCTTAGAAACTGACCTGACTTACTTTCACAGATTTTTAAAAATTTTAGTTATTAGAGAAATCTATATCCTAATTTTCCTGAAAATTAATATACATGTATTCTGCTAGCTTTTTAAATGGTTACAGGGGTTTTTTCCCCACCCCACACAGTAAATGCTGACTACTTTTTGGTTAACTAGTTAACATTCTACTGATATTACCTAGAGATATGACTGGATTATAATGGGTTGAATGAAATTTGTTGATGGTTTGAAATAAAAGAGCTGAAACACAGATATACCTGCTAGCAGCTATGAGAGAATAAAATAAAATATTTTATGTTTGTGATCTAAATATCTACCTTTAAGCATTAGCTTACATACTTTTCCTTTTCTAATCAGAGAAAAATGGAAAGATATTCTTAGACTGAAACTACTCCAGAATCTGTTTTATCAGCAGTTAAACAGATCATTATTCCAGATTCATTATTTTCTATTCCAATTGAAGTTAGATTATACATAAAGAAGAGAAAAATAACTTTCTCCCTCCAAAACCACTCTGGCATGAAACTCTCATAAACATCCAAGAGTGTGCATGAACAATAAGAGATAGCAGATACTAAAAATATATATTTTAAATGTTTCATAAATTTTGCTAAACAATTTCATTGGCATTAGAATCAGGAAAATGCTTTTTAATGTTCTATTGTATCTAGTAATGCAAAAATCAAAGGGATAAATCAAAATTATATGTCTCATTATGATGTGTTGACATCTGCTGTTACTTTAGATATCTACTTCAGGCACTTTGCTTATTAGGATAAGTCTTTTACGACAGTTTTTGAACTGAATTCCCATAACCCTTAGTTTACTCATGTTAAGAGCTTAAATAAACCTTTCTAGTTATGGTTTAAAAGAGATATTTTGTTTCTTTTCTTCCAAAGAAAATGTTTGCTTCTTCCTCTTAAAGGAATGTCAGATTGATATAAGCTTTCATGTCTGATCTACAGATGTGTTTGTACTCCTGTTTTTAGATGATGATCAACAAGAGGTATTGGCTCACAAATATTTGTGTCTAAAACCACATGCTGAATTTACTTTATTTAAATAATTTTAGTAATTAAAAAAAGGCTTTTATACCATATGATGTAATGTTGTTGAACATTATAGGATTCTTAGGTCTAAGTTGTTAAATCAGTTGTTGAAGTGGTTCTCCAGGCTTTTATTCAAGATGGCCACAGGCTAGAAAATTCACTTCAGCATGTCAAGATTTCAGAGGACAGGAATATATTTATAGCCTAAAGCATGTTTATTTAAAGCCCATTGGAAATAAAGTCAGTAAAAAGGTGCTAGAACTATGCACTTAATTCAAGCACTGCATCTTGGATCCAGCACAGAAACTGTGGCTTGGTACTTTGAAGATGCTCATATAATGATCCTACTTTCTAAAAGGAGATTTTTTAACTTCAACCTATTTGGAAGAAAAGAATTATTATGGGAGTGTAGGTGAGAAAGAAAATGAATTTCAGGCATATAAACAGGCTACCCAGGGAAGTAATCAAGTCACCATCTCTAGAAATATTCAAAAGATGTATAGAAGTGGCACTTAGGGACATAGTTTAGTGGTGGACTTGGCAAGTTTAAGTTTGCAGTTGTACTCAATGATCTTAAAGGTCTTTTCCAACCTAAATGATTCTGTAATTCTACACTTCATAGGACTTTTCTAGAAAATCAGGATAAAAAAAAATGAGACAGTGAGAAAGTGGCATCAGAAAGTCAAATGAAAAGTTTTGTTTGTTAGCATTATGAAAATGTCTATATACATGGCTTTTTTTCTGTGGATTTTCTTGGATTCTCAGTGTTTTACAAACCAGCAGATTATTTGAACTAGGAATGAAAGAACATTACTTGTGCTCATTTGACCCGTATGGGAGACGACGCTTCTGAAAAATAGAATGGTATTATAATAGAACTGAAGAATTTATTACAGTGTGATAAGACACATAAAGAATGAAACAATGCCACTCCCAAAGCTTCAATCCAGTGACCTCGTTGCTTGAGGCATTCAGGGGACAGGCCCTATTGTCAAGTCCATCCATATTGTGCTGGTTTCAGCATCTGAAACCAGCACGCTTACCTTCCAGGTGGACATTTTAAGATCTCATTCACTTGCTATGCTCTGAGAAAGTGGTGGCTCCTGCAACTGTGTCTCATTGGGACTCACTGTCTGAAAGGTCAGAGAGAGCTACCACTGCAAAACATTCTTAAGTGTTCATTATTTCCTTTAGGCTCTGGGCCACAGTCTCTCTCCAAGGAACCTACCCACCATAGGAAAGGATGGGTAACATCTGAAGAGATGTATTCCTTATATGGGACCACTACATGCAAAAAGGCAAAAAGGGACTTGAAGTTGGGGAGGGAGAGAGATGAAGTGCCTGTGACACTAAGTATGGTATTGTCATGAACAAGGAAGTAACTAAGAGAGGGGTCAGCTCAGCTTGGGCTGCAGTCCCAGTTCAGCCAACACAACTGAGCAAGAACAAGGACACAAGAGGGACTGTACCCTCAAGGCATTTTGGTACAGCTGATCTCTGAAAACAGCTTTGAGGCTTGCTTGTGTACCCATAAAACTGCTGCAAGGACCACACTGCATTTGAAACCATCTGGTTCTCTGCTGCATTTTTTTGCCTGGTGAAGATAAGCCCTTAAAAACTGACCTGCTGTCTCAAAATATTTTCAAAAACCAATTTTGCAGTTTGTTTGCTCTCATATGTTCTGCCTAATGTGCACACCAGCAGCTGATGAAAGAACAGGTAAGGGCAGAAACAAAGGCATAGTTTGTTGCATGAAGCCAAGCAACTATTAATGCTATTGTGGACGAGGGTGATGAGCTACCTGTGTTTAAAGAAGGCTTAAGGGAGTGTTAATGATAAACCTCCGGGCAAAAAGAGTTTGTTTGACAAAGATATTACCTCTAATACATTGAATAAGCAGAGATTTAATTGTAAAATAGTATTGACTGAGGTATTTGGTTTACAGAATGACATATTTTTGTTTTCATAATCCTTCTTTCAAGTTTAACAGCAACCACAAAATGGCATTATGGAATTAAAATTAGTTTTTACTTTTCAGACCTAATAAAAAGCCAACAAATTTCTCTTCTCTGCTTTTGAGTGGATGTAGATTATATTACACAGAAAATGCATTGGGCTTAAGGAAGTGTTGTAAATTCTTCATCCTCATGCTGAACTTTAGTTTTCTTGTCTTGTGTTATCTGAATCCTTTTTTCAACTTATTTCACACTGAAGTGAAAGCCATCATCAGAAGACAGGTTTTCAGATTCTTTAGTGAAACAGTGTGTGTATAGGATGGACCTATCTCTACGGTGATATAATCGCCGTATTATTGCACTGCACTGCACTCCTGTAACATATTGAGGCAGCAGTTGTAAGCTAAGCTAGCTCCTAAGGATGGGCAAACATTTTAGCCATCTGAGCAAGTGACTAAACCTTCCATATTTCTCTAGGTTTTGTTGTGCCAGCCTCAGAAGCTAGTCCTTCACCAGCATTTTCAACATGCTGGTTGAGTATGGTGTGTGGCGGGCGATAAAAGTCCATGAAATGAACAACACAGGCAAGGGGAGAAAACCCCACCCTTAGAATAGAAGTCAGCTTGAAGATGATTAGCTGTTTAAAACTTTGTCTTTTTGTCTTTTTTGAGAATCTAGAGGAGTGCTTTTCTCCCTGTTCAGATTTGTGAATGTGTGAAGATATTATAATTGCCTTGTCAAGGATAGTGAGAAGCATCGGAGCTACAGAAGGGTCACAAAACAAGGCTGTGCTATGTAACACAGTCCAGTTAAGGACGTGCTGGGTGTGGGGGGGTGGAAAGAGCGTCGCGTCCGTCCCGATCGCGTCCCGCCGGAGCAGCTCCGGGGGTGCTGTGCGAACGCACTCGGACACCCCCTGACACACTCACACACAGCCACTCACACACACAGAGCCGGACAGCTCCTGCAGCGCCGCAGGGGACAGAGAGACAAAGGGGCCCTTTGTGTGGAGTTCCGAGGGGTTTATTGAGGTCCCCGCCCGAAGGGATCCCAGAACAAAGAACACCGAACGCTGAAGGGTCCGGGGTTTTATCCGCATCGGCACCAGGGGAGGGGCAGAACATCGGAACCTATCATTTGGAGGCCAGGGGGTGGAGAGGGCGTGGGATGACAGGACAGTGACCAGTGGGAAAGGCGAGGGGTGGAACAAGGGATCCGGGAACAGGTAGGGTATCAAGGAAAGGAGTACTATCTAGAACATGGACTTAAAAACGGTAAAAGGGGGTGGTCTTAGACCTCTGAGCCTGCCCACCAGCGGACCTCCACTGTTTCGGGGTTCTGTGGCTTCTTGGTCATTCCTGCGGTGGTTTCAACCACTGCAACAAGTTAACGTGGGCGTTGTAATCTGGGTCGCTTCCTAAAGCAACTGAAATTTCTCACTGGGAATTGTATTATCTATGGTAATGTAAATTCTACGCAAATAATTTATGTGTTAGAATCTATATATTAAAAAAAAGGCTGTATCTTTTAAGACTTACTCTGATTCTCTGAAGTGTGTTGTCATTGCTATTGCAAAACTTTCCTGACCTCATGAAGAAGAGAAGGAGGAAATAGATCTGCTCAGTGGATGAGGACCCAAATGCTTCATATTCGTCAAGCACATAGTGCTCCGTGACAACCATTGCAATTGCCATTCAGAACTGTTTTTGCAGATGGGATTTTCCCTGGCTTACAACACATTTTCTGTGTTGAATACTGCTAGGATCCCTGCTCCACCCTGTCAGCTGGCTGTCCCTACCCCTTTCAATGCTAGTCTGCTTGCTTAAGCAGATTCAATTTTGCCAGCATTTTGCTTGTGGCAGCCCATGTTTGCTTGCAAAAGTTCAAACTTTTGCTAACAAGGCTGGAGCCTGTCCTGCGTTGCACTGATGGGAAATTTCCAGGCTGTGGATAGACCTTTACAGGCCCCAAACAGCTGCAGCTCATAACTGAACTGTATTTGCTGCTGGTCTGGCTTGTCACTGGCAAGGAGGAGGATATTAAAGTCCTATAAAGATACTATCAAATTAGAAAATACTGCACAGTGTGCTTTTGTTTCTTTTAAGGATGAAGAAACCAGATGAGAGAGGACTTAAGCTCCCTCTGTGCATATATGCAGAGCAGAAAGAAATTAGATTTAACTGACACCTTGATGATAGTACTTGATACTTGACTATATTTAATCACTTATAGAAAAGACAGTTGCACTTTTCAACAGCTGCTGTTGCTCTGAGCTTCAAGGGGCTAGCGAAAAGATTAGGTCTGGGAAGGGATTTAGTCCCTCTCTCTCCATCTCTCACAAAATCTGCATTTTTCATGACTTTTGGAGTTCCAGGGGGAAAATAAAACAAAACAAAACACGTTCTTTACTGTGTTCAAAACTTTACTGCTGTTTCAATTATGTCATAGCAGTATAGGGGGAAGCAGATGGCCAGGAAAGAAAGCAGGCCCTGCAGGTGTGAGAGCATACATCACCAGCTTTGGCATCCCCCATCAGTGGGGCTCATCTTTGCCCAGCCATGGAGGAAAGGCCTTGCTGACTTCCCAGGTTAGACTGAATAGCAGCATGGAGTTTTGGTCCAGTTTCAGGAAGACAACTGACCACAGTTGTCTGGTAAAGCTTTTAGCAGTCTCAGTGCACAGAGAGCAAGGTGGGATGATTAATGGACTGAACTCTCTCCGGCCCTAAAGGAGATTCTTTCTGAACGAGGTCACATCCTGATGTCAGGGAGCTCTGATCTGCCCAGATGTCCCAAAACTCAGGTGGGATGTTAGGGACGTGGTACGTGTAAAGACTGCTTTTCCAACCTAAACATGTTGAGGTATGATTTCTGATTTTGACTTGAGTTTCTTTATATTCCTGATAATTTCTCTAAACATGTCCACTTCAGAATGTGACCAAGTGATTTAGAAATATAAAAGAAAATTTGTAACTTTACCAGAATATGTTTGATACTGCTATCAGTATTTTAATTAAAATTTAAATTAAATAATTACTTCTCTTGGTCCTATTTCACCAATAAGCTTCAATATGCATTACATAAAACCAAGGGCTACCATTTAAAAATTATTAAAATTTAAAACCAGTCTTCTGGAGGGAAAAAAGGTAGAATATTCCAGCAACCACCACAACACTTTACACATACGTAAAAACATCAATTTTAAATGTCCAGATTAGAAGATGTTGTATGACATGGCCCAATATTAGTGAAAATGCCCTTTTTTGAAAAGGTTATTGAAAGTATTAGGTATTTAAAAATCCAGCTTTATAAGGAAAAACAATTTGCACAAGCCCTAAACTGCAAATGCAAGGAATAAGGGAAGGTGTCTGGTTTCACTTGTTAGATGTGTGTGTCATCCATGTTAATGTTGACTGCAATTGTGCATGGGGAGTATCTTTTTTAATTTTAAGCTTCAAAATGCACAAAAGGAAGGAAGTAGCTCAAATTACTTTCCCACCATAATACTGAGAAGGCCCCATGGTCAGTGTAACGGAGCAGCCAGTGTGTCAGCCTTAGGGCTTCTAGGTAAAGCTACAGAGCATTCAGTTCTCACTGGAACTCACAAACTTGCTGTACTGCAAGCATTAAATCATCATTCCATTTGTTAAGCTAGTTAAATGCTCTTTTTTTAAATGATCACTGGGAATATTTGTCTACACACATGGGTTATTCAGAAACACATCACTTATTCTGATTACTACTGGGAGTTCTCATTGTGTAAAGGCGCAGGCACGAGCAGCTTTGCTTCTTTTGAAAATAAACTTTATTTAAATTGTGCTCATAACTTTGCATGTAAAACAAATGCACTTCCTCACTTCGCACACATGTAGATACTGATGTGCAGCAAAATAACTTGGCATGAAACATATGGTCAAGAAACGTCCCAGTGATATTCCCATGCAAATATTTTTATGCATGTCTACATGTACTCACATACACACTGGGTTTTCGTCCCAGACTGTGTAATTATTTCTGTAATTAGGTATTTATGTAAACCACAACTCAACTCCTTCTTTCACAAATGCACTTTAATTTTTACTTTTATAATTATGAGATCTTCATAATTATAAATAAAGTGCGGGGGCACTAGGAATAAAAGAACATTTAATGATCGTAAAGCAAAATGGCAAAATAGTATTGGTTCAAGAAATATCTTTTGACAGCAATGCATGATTCAGTTCTGGTGCTGATTATCACAGGAAGTTTCTGAGGCCAAGAGCATGCCAAGACCATTTTAAAAGATTGGATATTAATGCAAATAAAAACCACCCCAAATGGTCATTTTTGGTTATTGTCAAAATATTGGAAGACTGTTTGACTTCTTGTTACCCGGCTTAAAACAATCTCTCTTGTAAGAGCAAAAGGTGGGGCCTGTGTCTGGAAGATGCAGTCTAAAGACAAAATGTTTGCTTGCTTTCCACATCATCTGCTAGGAAAACATATTCTCCTATGAGCAGCTTCCCCAGGCCACCCCATAAGATTGATTTTCTTGCTGGTTTTCTTTCAGTAACAGAAATTCCACTCCTGAAGAAAAGAAAATCAGTAACAGATATTCTTATCTGTTTTATCAAATGCTCTAACACAGTGCATTACAGAGTAAAAGTTTGTTACAGTAGTACATGGGAAGCTTATTAAGCTTCTATTTATGCAAACCATAAATCAGTTATAAAAGTCAAGTTCATAGTAAAGTTTAGAGTTGAGCAGAAAGGTTTATTTTTTTGTTTGTTTGTTTTGGTTTTGTGCAGGTATTTAAAAAAATCTGCAGAGTTTTGAATAAACTGTAATAGATATGGACACCCCATATTTGGATCCAAATATTGGTTGCAGTCTGGGAAATTTTGGGAGGAAAGAGAAAACATTTGCAAGACTTCATTTTAGATCCCAAGCCTAGATATGTTGAAACTTAGCTTCCCTCTAAGGGTGGTGGGGAGAAGTGGGTGCTGTGAGCAGTCGGATGTCCAGGGCCTGGCTATATGCTTTGTGAGCTATCGGGTGCCACAGGCAGGTGGTGAATCCTCTCTTGCCTCACTGTGGCTGTCCTTGTGGCCCTCTCCCTAGAGAACCTTAGTGAAGTGTGAGGACTGTTCATGCTTCCCATCTTGAGCATTGGGGCTGCTTGTTTCACAGTTTAGTTAACTCATAATTCATCCAAGTTATGCATAAACCATATGAAGTTATACAAATCTCCTACCAAATTGTACTAGACATACCATTTTGGTGGCAATTTGATGGTAAATGGAAGTACTATACAAAATAAAGACAGGTACAATCGTTTGGTGAGTGATTTCTTTTGTGGTGAATGACTGTATACGTTGAATAATGCTTTCACTGAAAAATGTGCAGCAAGATTTACAATTTTTAATGATTGATCTTTGCTGCCATGCTAATGGTAATTTTCCATATTTTTCCTGTTCATTTTACATTTTTTTCCTGTCCTCTTCATCACACAAAATTTTTCTTATGAGCAAAAATGTGATGGATGTGCTCTGACTGGGAATATGCAAAAGGCAAAAAGGTAACCACAATTCAGCAGAATTTGATATAAGAAAAAGCTTACTGAAGTTCAAAGAATTTAGTTAAGATCTAATTGCCATTCCTAAAATTTACTTTATTTTTGTCACCTGCTCTTTCACATTGTTGCTAGCCATTTTAGATCAGTATGTGGTGAACAGAAATTCCTGGCACTAGCAGCTCTGTCTTTATTGGAAATCTTAACTTTATACATTCACAAATGAGATGTAGTCTTGGTTTCAGAAACTGACTGTTTCACTAGTATTTATGTGTCTGAACCAGAACACAGAGAAACAAAAAGTCAAGCGTAGATTTTATGGTTTTCACCTTCAGTTTTGTTCCTGGAAGGCTTCAGTTGTTGTCTCAGGCTATTCCTGTAATGATCTAAAACAGCCTAAGTAGATATGAGCCCATGGGAACATATTGCACACTGAGGGCTATGTGATCACAGCTTAGTGTAAGCACAGCGTGGGGAAAAAGTGGAAGTGCCACTGTCTGAGATGCCCTCTCCCTGACATTTCTTGTTTACAAGAAGCAAGCTTCTCTGATCTGCTGTTTCACAGGAGTACAGTGCTAGAGGACAGACCCTTTGTGCAGCTGAGTGCCTTGGATGCTTACAGAAAGCTTCAAAAAGCACCAGAATTTATTCAACTTTTGTACAGAAGACTTCAGCCTCAGACCAGAACACATTACATGGTGGAGGATGTAATGCTTCCTACATCTGCATCAGCTGTGCCATGTGAGTTGCTTTGGCTGACAAATGAGGCTTTTGAGTAATTTTATTGCTCCTGCTTCCCACCTCAGGTATCAGCATGTGGCCTGAGGACCTCCTTTCTCACTACTTTGAGAAAGGTTGCAAAGCTGTGCTAGGATCACTAGAAAAAACACGGTGTCATTATAGAACAAGACATGACACTAAAATATGAGGCTGTGACAGCCTGTCATTTGCAAGGCTGTAATATGTGCTAACATAGTGAAAGAGAGAGCAGCTTAGATGGCATGGTGGTAATGTGCACTTACCATATTTCTCTGGTCTGGAAAGAGACCACAAGTCTTTATTTTGACAAGGGATAATATGCATCTTTGAGAGTGACTATGAAAGAAAATTTAGCTTGAGATGTCAAGCAGTCCAACATGCAACAGAAAGCTGCTGACATCTGCTGAGGTGTTATGTTTTCTTGTGTGAAAATTGCATCTCAGATGTAGCAGCAATCTTTGCAAGAGTTGCGCTATTTCAGAAGAAAAACACCAGCTAAGGTAGAACATGGTCTGTTTATTTAAAACAAAATCAGGAACCAACAATGTATTATTCACAGTCTTCAGTGTATCCTGAGAACCTTGTGTGTTCCTTTAACTGCTATAAATACAGATTCAGCTTGCCACACACAGAGCACTTCATCTGAATCTCGTCAAATGAGTACATTATTTACATTTCATCCCATCTTAAAATGTGGCTTTCTTTTTTGAGCTTGTAAGTGTGGTAGGAATGCCACACCAACACAAGCATGTGTTACTTCATTGTGGACCATATCCTTTCCTGACTACAGTGGTGTCAAATGGGAAAGCCTTTCTTCATATCAAGCGGTATTTGGACCTTCCTTCCTCAAAACAAAAACCAGGATAAATTTTTTTATATTAAAAAAAAAAAAATCAGGGTGTCAACCTGGATCAATTAACCAAGTTTCCTCACTTGTCTTCTCTTCTCTTGCCCTTTCTCCTTTTCTGCATGAGTAACCTAAAATCATACATGTAATTACCTGACAGTTATTTCAATAATACAAAAATAATTTTAGTAATCCTTCCCCCTTTTTATGACTGGAACCTTGTCCCAAGTCTATGGCTCCTTCTCTGGTGTGGAGCATATATATTGTTATCATTTTTAGCTAGACTCAGTGGCTTTTTTTTTTTTTCACAGATACACAAAATGCAGAAGTCTGTTTGTTTCCATCTCTCTCTATTTTTTTTCCAAGTGTAAACTAAACAACTGCTTATACATCTCTTGCTGGTTAGCAGGCAATGTAAATGCTTATGCTAGGACAACAAGCCCATTTCCTGCCGTTAAGGCTTTTTTGTTTATCCTAGAGCTACTCACTGCCACTGCCTGCCCCTGACAGACTATTAACCCCTGTTTCTAGCAGGAATACCAGATGTGGGTTTCTTAAGCAAATTATTGGTTATTTCACCACATGTCGTTTTTACATTTAAGTGTTTCCAGCCTCTCAGAGCATTCCACAGAAACAACATCACATTTTCCTTGAACCTGTTAATTAGCATAATTATTTATCAGCCTGAAACCACAGCTAGAGTTTGTTAAGCAGCAGTCAGATACGCACTGGATAGTGGCCCAAGAGACTAGAAAGAGTGATGAGAGGAGGGAGGCTGTGGGAAGGCATGCTGTTTGCATTTGTCTCCACAACCTTCTCTGAAGACCTCTCCAGCTGATAAGACACATCCCTCTTTCATTCTGCAGGCAGAGGAGGTTTCAGGGTTACTTGTTTGCCAAGTCCTACCCAGCTGTAACAGGGAGATCTGGCTCCAGATGATTACCCGTAAGAGGTGATACGAGAAATATGCACCCTCCCCTATCCCTGGCAAATTGTCCAGTCCTCCCCTTGGCTTGATATGTTCCTTGTGTATTTATCTAATCTCCCTCACTGAAAGGAATGATAAGATTGCAACATCTATAAAACCTCTAGGATGTAGTTCCTTCAGTCAGCATGTGGGATAACCAAGAGGGTCATTGTCCAGCCTTGTGCAAGCAACATTCATCCCTAGGCCAAAAAATATGCCTTGCAGAATAGTACCTTGGAAGCAGCAGGTCCAAACTACTCATTAGATCGATCCAATGATAGATGAAATATAAAATTGGTTGACGCACTTAACCATCTCCGGTAACTCTGTTTTTTTCAACCTGCAAATGCAGATGCAGAAGGTCTGCATCTGGGCAAACTAAGCCTCGCTTGCCCCGGGCCCCCTATGAGTCTAGCACTAGAAGAGTTTCCGTAGGTTCCTCTATGGGGTGGATTGCACTCAGCTTTTGAAAGGTTAGGCACGGTAATTTTCTACCTGAATGTGTCTAGGCTGCTTTTATAGCTCCAGCAAGTCCTGTACTTCTGCCAGCAGCTGTACTGTGGTTTATGTATACCTGGTAATTGACAGGGTTTAATGTAAAAATTATTAATAGTAGTATGGAATAGTTATGTACAAGTTTCTAAGTAGCTACACTTGGCTATGAGCTGCAATGGATTTTTTTTTTTCAGTCAGACTTCAGAAAAATATTACTTGGACAAATGAACTAGAATGTCCTGTGACCACAGTTCAAACATGCTGGTTTTCCTAAAAATGTTCAGGACATCCACTTATATTCCCAAGCCTTCTAGTTCATTTGCAAGACTAGAGATGTAGTAGAAAGCATCCAAGACTAGATTTCTCTGATCATATGCTTCCATAAAGTGATCTGTAAACTCAATTGACCTGGGCTGTCAGCAGAATTTCTCACAGTGTTTTCCAGCCTTTTTTCCATAGTGACCTCTTCCTAGATATTTCATTATATCTTTTATTTTATCTTGTATTTTTGTATGTGCCTGAAAAAGACTGAAGGGTTTTTTTCCATAGAAAAAACTACAGCTCTGATATTATTACTGATCACGGGTACAAAGCTGTCTAGGCTTATGTTTTAACATACTTAAATAAAGCAATAAAATGTTAATAATATTTGTTATTCAAGATTAGTTAAGTGAATGCTGGTATTCACTGCAATATTTCAGCTAAGAGGGACAAATTCACTTTAATTTTCTTCCTCTTTATTTTCTCCACACCAACAAAAGATTTAAAAATTTTTTTAAAGTTACAATCCTATTCCAGAAATCTCTTCTCTAAAACCTTTCAGAACTGGCAGAAAAATATCTACTATGATTTTAAGTCCGCCCACTTAGATGCCATTTTTTTGAGGAGGTGGGGGGTTTTTGTAGACTTTAGAAAGTTGAAAGCCAAAGCAATTTAGAATAGAAACTCAATAAAACAGAAGCTGGTGGCAAGCCCTAAATATCCCTCAACTCTTATTGTTACAGAGAGATGTTTGACTAGTAAGAAGGGTTGGAAAGTTTGAAGGAGGCACTGCGTTACTTGATACAGTACAAATTACCATCCTAATTAATACTCCTATTTTTTTGTGAAAGCTCCTAAAATGTAGTTCATAATATTTAACTCTTGTTTCTCTCTAAGAAATCAGACAGGTGGCCTGAGCGGCCTTGAGCATACTGGGGGAGCTGTCTTCAATGTCCAGTGTCCTTTTAGATGGCTGTTCCTTGACCCCCACTTTTGAGTAAGTGCAATATTGTTGTTTTGCATAACTTCTGCTTTGTCAGCCTTGCAGAGCTGAGCTGGCACCCTGCTTATGTTTTGCCTGACTTCTGCTTGCCTAAGTTACCTCCTTTATCTGTTTCTCCAAGGTTGTGCTGTTCTGTTCTACTGTCCTTGATACGAGTAAAATATTGTTCTGTTCTACTATCTTTATCAAGTGAATAAAATGCTGTTTTATTCTGCTGTCCTTTTCACCTCAAAGCTATTTAAATTTCAGAGTTTGTGCGTGTGCTCTTAATTTATTATAGCCCCAATCTCTGCTGGAATGTCAGAGAACAACATTGCTGCAGCAGCTGTAATGAAGGACAGTGGTGGCACACGCAGATTTGGTGCTGGTGCAGGCACTCAAGCCCTGTGCCCTGGCCACTCTGCCAGCTCTGGCACCCTCCCCATCTGTCCCTTTGCTGCATGTGTCAGGGGTTCTGCTTCATGGCCAGTTATGAGGCCAGGTGCTTTCCAGGTGGTTTTGCAGCTGAAGTAAGGGCTTTGCTCTTGAGAAACCTGAACTGATGCTTGGTTAAAGACACCTGCAATTGTCAAAATGGTATTTATATGTAAGATCTCAAGTGAGGTATTGCTTCTTATATTCTTTTGCATGTCTTTCTGCAGCACTTTCCCAGCAGAGGAGAGCAAACAGGCAAGGCTGGGAGTGCTACATGTCCTGGTTATCTGTGTGCCAGAATCCTAATGGCACACAGACAACATAATGACAATCCTAATGGCCAGCTTTTCATTTGTGAGCCCACAAGAGACCTGATTTTAACATTGCACAACACCTTCCAGTTTATCCAGGAAAGCAGTGAATGAATTGTATGAATATTTAATTTATCACTGCTTTAAAATTCAGATCTACAGAGGCTTAAAGAAATAAAGAAAACAGACTGTTTTGAACATGGTTGTATATCTGGTTGGCCAGGCAGGACAGATCGACAAAGGGAGAGCAGTGGATGTTGTCTGCCCTGACTTCAGCAAGGCTTTTGACACTGTCTGCCATAACAACATTAACTTGCAGGTAAGCTCAGGAAATGGGGGTTAGAGGAATGGACAGCGAGGTGGATCAGGAACTGGCTGAATGGCAGAGCTCAGAGGGTCGTGATCAGCAGAGCAGAATCCGGCTGGAGGCGTGCAGCCACTTCTCCAGGGATCAGTACTGGGACCAGTGTTGTTCAGCTTGTTTATCAATGACCTGGAGGAAGGGATAGGATGCACCCTCAGCAAGTTTGCTGGTGGCACTAAACTGGGGGAGTGGCTGATCCACCTGAAGGTTCTGCTGCCATTCCATGGAACCCTGATAGGCTGGAGAGTTGGGCAGAGAGAAACTTAATGAGTTCAACACGGGCAGGTGTCGGGTCCTGCACCTGGGGAGGAACAGCCCCAAGTGCCAGCACAGGCCGGGTGTTGCTCCTACAGAGCAGCTCTGTGGAGAAGGACCTGGGACTCCTGGTGGATCACAAGCTGTCCATGAGCTGGCAGTGCCCTTGTGGCCAGGAGGGCCAATGTCATCCTGGGGTGCATTGGGAAGAGTGTGGCCAGCAGGTCAAGATGGGTGATCCTGCCCCTCTACTCATCCCTGCTGAGGCCACATCTGGAGTGCTGTGTCCAGTTCTGGGCTGCTCAGTAAAAGAGAGACAAGGAGCTCCTGGAGAGGGTCCAGCAGAGGGTCACAAAGATGATTTGGAGTTTGGAGCCTTTGTCTTATGAGGGGAGACTGCAGGAGCTGGGCCTGTTTAGTCTGGAGATGAGAAGGCTGAGAGGGGATCTCCTCAACACATAGAAATATTTCAAAGGCTGGTGCCAAGAGGATGGTGCCAGACTCTTTTCAGGGGTGCCCAGCAACAGGACAAGGAGCAATGGCCATAAACTAAAACACAAGAAGTTGCACCATAACATGAGGAAGAATTTCTTTACACCAATGGTAGCAGAGCACTGGAACAGGCTGCCTGGGAATTTGTGGAGTCTCCCTCTCTGGAGACCAAAACCCACTTGGATCAGTTCCTCTGTAACCTGCTCTAGGTGACCCTGCCTGGGCAGGGGGTTGGACAGGATGATCTCCAGAGGTCCATTTCAACTCTAGCAATTATGTGATTCTGTGTTTCTGTGATCTAATGCTTTTATGATCATTTGACATTTGCAAATTCTGCACTACTCAGCAACCACCAGAGTCTAAGAGAGTGTGAAAAAATAAAAATTTCCTTCTGTGATACTCACCATCACAGATATGTGCCAAAATAACAGCATCCGTTTGGGTACAGGAAGGTGTGATGTCAGGGTACAAGCTCTGACTGGCAGCACTTTTCTGTTGAAAACCCTTAGGGGAAGATGTGCTTTATGCCAGCAAATTGATGCGTCTGCCAGAACTGTTCCTTTACTCAAAATAAAAACTCACTTCTTTGCAAGCACAGTAATTGTCTCTGTATTGGATATGATTTAGTATACTTCCACCCATGAAGGTAATGAATTCTTAAAGTCATTTTCCATGGTACTGCATCCAGTATTTGCTGTAGACCTGTGGAGTTACAGTAGTGAGTGCTCAGAGTGACACATGAGAGTTGGGCCTTCTTACATGTAATATTGTTTAGTTATGTTTTTATTATATTGCAATCTATTATGCTATATTTTCTTTTCTGGACAGAGTCAGGGAGTATAGCTCAGACACAGGATAAAAAGCTATTTAGGTGGAGAAGCATGGCTTTGCTATAAAACATTGGAGCATAAAAACATTTTGCATAAAAATGTCTCCATTTTGTAACCCTACTTAGAATAATTGAATGACCCAAAAATGCTACAACATTTCACCTTATCACCCATAGTGGTGTGACATGAAGCATAAAGGCATTTTGTATTATTGGGAAATATTTCAAAATCATATTTTTATGACCCATGTGAAGAAAAATTAGGTTCCCATAGTTAACAATGAGTTAAAAGTCAGAAGTTTTCACACCTTCGCTCTAACTAATTTTAGCCAGTAGTATTCATGAAAAGACCGTATACTTAAAGAGGAACTGATGGAAAATCTCATCTGAGTTTTGTTAGCCCTCTTAACCTTCTTCACAGCACTTCAGAAGCTTTGTTGCTAGCCAAATCCAGAGAGTACAGAACAAAAGGATATAACAAGTAAGTTCACTATAGCCAGTTTCAGTGCCATCACTGATTCTGGCATTGGATCAGGGCTGCTTCTTATTTTTTTCCGAATAGCTCAAGAGTTCACAGGAAATTTGACCCTATTCTACAGAGATGCAAGAACAAAATCAGTTTCCCATGCAAAAAGAAATTTAGTGGCATATCCATCCAGAATCCTAAGGAAAGTAGAAGCTTGTTGGCCAAAGACAAGACATGAGAGATTTGTGCCAGAAAAAAAGTAACAATAAAACTTTTTTCAATTCAATCACAACTTTAAAGTCATTTGGGGTTTAGAAATCTTTTAGAAAATTGGTCGTGTATCTGGGCAAGCCAGAAAAATGTTAAAACAGATTTTAGGATATGATAAAAAGGCTTTGTGGATTTAAAGGAATGGTATAAATATCTTTGTTATCTTTTTTACAGTATAGTAATACTTTCTAGGATAAGCATGTGTGTCATGCTTAATTGCATTTTCTTACAAACATAAAACTGACCAGATTATGCTTCACTGGGGGAAATTCAGAGTGAAGCCTGTAAACTCAATAGAACAGCCTATAAATTCAGCTGAATTGATTCAGATTTGCCTACCAGTAATTTAGAATAGAGGCTGAGTACAGTTGAATCCAACCTATGTAAAGGGAAACATGGGAAACCAAAGTCTCACCAAATCAGTAGAGTGACTCAGAAAACATTGCCATTGAATTATGATTCTCTAAGCAGGCTACTCACTGCAAAAGAAATTCTCTCTAGCCTTGCGTTGATACAGAAACAGTGTTTTTACTTGAGTTCTTCTTGCAATGACCTCAATGTTAAAACAGGTTTCTGAGGTAGAAACCCAGGATATTTCTTGAGGTCCCTTTTTTTTTCTGTAGGACTTGTACAACCTTTCCTTTGTGTATATACCTTTTTTTTTTTTTTAACTTTCATGTATTTTCAGGAAGTGATATCATATGAACATGCCGGTAAAATTAGCCTGAGGCTTTCACTACATTTATATACAACAAAAGAAATCTTTGTCAGTAATTACTCACAAACTTATTATTGGTCCCTTGTAATTGTGTAGCCAATGATTATGGCAGAAAAACAATAATTTTATGTAGTTATGACTAAATACCAGTACAACCCTCATATTATCAATGATCAGTGTAATAAAGCTGGCTTATTGTTCTAGCATTAATATGTCCCAGTATACACTTGGAGCTTTTGTTAGCTGGAGCTGTGTTTCAGCTTAATATCATTTCTGGTAATACTGAGATAATAAAAAATTACTGGCTTTCATATGATGCACATATGCCAGAATGGACAGTCTCTGGTTTTCAGGCTGTCTCATTAGTAAAGCTGGCTTCTTCAAAAAGGACTCGGATTTCAATAAATCTCAGTGCCTGTGTGTATTTTTTTCTCCAGAGAACTTTTAAAACATATCTGGCACATACAGTGTATCACCATTTTTTTTTCCCAATCGAGTGCAATGGGATTTTATTTAATGAACTGTATAAAAGAGGCTGCTTTGAAACATATATATGCCATATATGAGACAATGATGTTGGTTAAAGGAAAGTTTGATTGTTTGTGGAATTTCAGAATCTGAGATTGAATTTTATGCTCATGTATTTCTTTTTCTGCAATGTAAGGATATTTTCCAGCAGTGGGTAACACCCAATTTCGATAAATTTAGCCCTACATTGAAAGTTTTTCCAAATTCCCAGGGCAAATCTAGATTTATTTGGGGGGGAGGCAGGGGAATGTTAACAGATGATTTAATTTTCACTTGCCATGCTTTGCAATGCTCAAAGAGGACTGATGGTGACTACGGTAGCACAGACCAGCTTTTCCAGAGAGACCAGCCCCTGAGCACACCTGCCCTGGTGCATGAGCAATGCATGAGCACTGTGGCAGCTCCCTGGGCTTTCCAAGCATAAAAGCTGCTGAGAGTTGGGCAGTCCTCACCAGCGGTGCCCACAGAAGGTTGGCCACAGAGGGGACAGGGAGCTCCTGTTAATGGACATGAGCCCATGCAGCCTGTGCAGCTTGTCTTTACTAAGTCTCTGCCAGTTCCCAAAAGAAATGACACTGTCTAATGGTTTGGGCACAAGCCCACCACCACTCTACTCCTGCTTAATTCAAACTTTTCTTCTACCACCACATTGGTGTTCAGCTGTGATAGCTGAACAGCCTCTGCCTGTTCTTCCACAGGTGAAGTAGGCAGGAGGTTTCAGTACTTTCATTTAGGTCCCCTCCAAAACATTCTCAACCCCTAAAAGCCACTGCTGCCTTTTATATTCTATAACAGAATGAAAAGAAGCAATGAGGAAGGCATGTAAGAATGGGCTTGCAATTCATAACTCTACACACATGCTGAAAATTAAATGTACACTTCACGTTTTCCTGGATGTGGGCCAGAGAAGGCAGCTCACAGGACGAAGTCACTAATGATTATAGTCTACAGCTCACAGCACACTGCAGGGATCTTTTTCTCCTCTGCTGTCTAGCAGCTTTAAAGGAAAAGACTGGAGTCTTCCTTCAGTGCACTAGTGTTTTGCACAAAAGGAAGGCATGATCTTTAAAGGGATTTTTTTATGTCATGAGTCTTGAAAAGAGTCATGTGGACACTGATAAGAGCAGTAAATTAACCTGCCCTGATCTCATGGGCAAACACAGGTAACACGTACATCCTGTGTAGAAACAGAGCAAATGGAGGTCCAGCTATGCTTTTCAACACTCTACTGTTTTTCAGGGTTTCTGCATTTCTTGGTTTTGTTGTGTAAGTAAAATGACACACAAATTGTCAATCACAACAACTTGTGCCCTTTCCTGTACTCTCATCATACTTCATTGGGCAATTAAAGTAGAGAAAATTGTCCTACCCTTTCCAGAAACATTGTAAACAATTAACAAGGAAATGTGGGCATGTCTTACTCAAAATAGAAACCTAGTCAATTTGGAGGTTCCTTCTGGTTGATAAGAAAAAGTAAAATAATTTTGTTCATTTAATTTGTCCTTTCCCCAGGAGAAAAAAAAACAACCAAAAACCAAAACAAACACAAAAAAAAAACCAAAAAAAACCCCAAAAAAACAAACAGAAAAACCCTCTCCAAAACAAAAAAACCCCAACCAAAACCACACAGTATTTTTACTTTTGATTTAATTTCTTTCCCTGGATTACTATTTCAATGCATTATGGATTATGAGAAGCGTGAGAATTTGAGTACTTGTGTTTATGAGAAGAGGCCAGGATTGATCTTGCTCAGTGCTTCTTTGGGTTATTCCTTTGTGCACAGTCTTTCTCATTTACCACAGACTGTAGGCCCACAGAACATGCATGGTAAGAAGCATGGAGATCTGGTGCACAATGCTTTTGTGCAAAGGAAGAAAACAGCATGTAAAATAAATGTGTGAGATTTATGTTACCTTTTGGACCCATCCCTGGACTTCAGATGCATTAACCAGTACAACCAAATCCTAACAAGGATCAAGCAGTGGGAAGGACACAATGAGCAGCTGCAGAGCTGAAGCTAGACTCAAGTTCAGGCAGCTGTGTAATGCGCAGCAAATACAATGCACAAAAGTAAGATCAATGGGAAAACAGGAAGGGAGAGGTAGCATGCCTGTGATTTGTAATTTAAGCAAATAGAAGTTGGCCATGTCCCCTACAGCAAACAATCATGTCCACTTCTATTTACAGTGCCTGTGTGGAATTGCCTCTGAAAAAAACAGTCCCAGAAGCAGAGGAGCAGCCATGATACAGGACAAAACCCTTAAGACAAAAAAACACAAAGTGGTGCCCTGCAGGCTTGACAAGCACAAAGGACTACCCTTCCCTGTCTTTGTTCCACCCCAATGCCCTATCACCCCCCTCAAGGAAAACTATCTCTGTCTGTACACCCCTACTTTCTTCTCCTGTAATCCTAAGGATTCAGAGAAGCAAGTGGTACTCTTACATAAAACAAAGGCATTCAGACTACAATCAATTTTTAAAAATGAAAAGTACGCCAAGGACACTGTCCGTGATTAACAGGAAGAGGCTGCAGGGCAAGTGATGTTCTAGTTTTTCCCTTAGTCTGATCTATCAGACTGAGAATCAGCATAATTACATATTAATAAAGCATCTCAGCCTATAGCTGCAAGGCCAGGGCAATGCACTTCTACTGTCTGAATACTCCTTGTTACATCATTTTCCCACCCTTCCCCATCCAATTGCTCAAGTGTGCTGGTGCTCATTTTAAAATAGGCCTGCACAGGTTTGTTTTCTTAAAATCCTGTGCTTCAATTCACAGGTTCTTTATTCTCATCCCCTGCTATGCCATTTGTATCAGGGACTGGTGTGGGGACAGTGACCAACTCTGGTGGTTAAGAGCCTCTCTCTGGCTTTGAGGCTGCTGACTCAGGTGCCCAGCACAGACCAACTGCAGCCTTGGCACTGTCCTCTGGATGAGGTGGGAAAGTACTTTAACTTCAGAAACTTTGTTTCCTTTCCAAAAGCTAAAGATAAGACAGAGGAAGAAACTAAATGCAAAGGAATAAAATAGTGAAGGAAAATAGCAAGGAAAATAGGTTTGGGTATTTCTGTTTGACAGTGTTTAGATGGTGGATCTGGGAGTGGAAATATCTGTCATTTTCTGGACAAAGAAAAGTTTGGCTTGCTTTGTAGTGTTGCCTGTTGCAGGACTGTAGTGTAGCTGCAGCTACAGAATGGGTCAAACTTTGTCCTTTGCCTTTGACATTTCTACAGCTTTGTTACTGGCTCTTCTTTCTTCTGTCTACAGTGAGTTTCAAAATGCAAGCAGCAGTTCACATTTTCTTACCTGTCCTTCAGCCCTGCACAAGCCCCTGGCTGTCAAGTGGCACTGAAGAAGAAGCTTTTTAACAAGTGTTTAAAATTATCCATTAATATCTTTGTTTTCTTGTATTTTGATGGCAGGCTAGCTGTTTCCCATGACCGGACAGAATTGCATGAAGGACATGCTACAGTGATGATGTAACTGCTGAGGGAGGGCAGACAGAAGGGGAAGGCTTAATTCTCTAATCTTCCCCTTGCATGTGGCTTTCACCATGTTTAATTTTTCAATCTATTTTTTTCTGGCTTTAAATATTTTAAAACCATAAAGAAATAAAGATTAGAAAAGTCAAACAGTCTGCATCTGCCTCTGTGTTAGCATAATGGATACTTTCATAATATATAAGTTTATTTCTAAATAAGGCAAAGATGAGTTCTGACCACATAAGCTGGAGCAATAAAAAGAAAAAAAATCGTTGCTGCTGTTGTCACTGTTATGTTCTAAGGAACTTTATCACCATCTAGCAGGGGTTTGAGGCAAGGGACAGTTTCTGAGACATGGAAGTGATATAGGTCAGCAGCATAATGCTAGGCCCCCATGAACTGTCATTGTGAAAATGAGTTAAAGTGCTTCTTCCCAAGTCAGGCAGAAGTACATGCTTCCCTCTGGATATGCTCATGGTCAACTTGAAACTGATGCCCATGAACTCAGAATTTAATAGCTGGTCCCCTTTTTAGTCCTCCTTTTGTCCTTTTTTGACTAATCCTTTTTCTTAAGAGCTTTTGCCATACATCTTGTGTCACCACACTTGCTGTTTCCTGGGGCAAGTGGGAAGATCCTGTTCAATGCAATTCAGACTGAGTTCAAATCATATTGTCCACCTGGATCAGTCAGAGATATACATATGGCAGAGTGGTTCTTTGTGGCCCATGGAAGGTCTGCAACCATCTTCCATTTCTCTGTATCCAACACGTCACCATCTCTAGGTATTCCTTTGTCATCCCTCTCTTTAAGAGAAAGAACAACTTCTCTTTAAGATTCCTCCAAGGCCTTCTGAGGAACACAGATCTCACCTTCATGATAAAATTCTTGTGGCAAATACCAGTTACTAGATGAAAAAAACCCAAAACAATGGCATTCTTCTCTGTGGTACTTACACAGCAGTGTGCAGAACCAAAATAATCCTTATACTGTTCTGCATACCCTGGCACCATTTTTCACAAACATAACAGAAACATTTTCCATTAATATTCTTTGGCAAAGCATTGTTGCTTTGATTGTATGAGAAAATTTTTCCACAGATGGTAGATGAAGAAAGAGGAAACCAGATCCTGTTTTGCAAATCACACAGCCCTGAACCTGCAGGGGGATGGAGCTGTGGCATTTGTCACGGCTGTGGGAGACTGTCTGTGGAGATCCCTTGTATAAATGTCGGCAACACATTATTGATTAGCACCTGCTCCCCACGTTCAAGTGGGACATTGTGAGTTTGTAGATCATAATGTTTCCTCAGGTGCAAGGACTGGGGGGGTGTGTTTGCACAGTTATTGTTAAGCTGGGAGTGAAATTAATTCAAATGACTTGTGAATCTCCAAGGGAGGCAGGAAATGGGAAGTACCAATTTGCATGAGGTAGAGTACACTTGGTCAAAATGGGTTCTTGGTTACACCTCAAACTTTTTTATCAGTTCCAGGACCCTACAGAGATGGGAGTGGAGTCAGGATCTGTCCCAGAGTCTATTTGCCTCAGCTTGTGTCTCAGTATAAAATGTCTTTTGCTTTCCTTGCTTTTCTCCCCCTGCAAATTTTCTCTTCTTCTGTTTTAATTCCAGCTAACTTATTTTTGGCCTGTGTACAGTGGGAAGCTATCCAAACTTTTTCCACAGACTTTATTCTCCACACCGGCAATCACAGCTGTCATGACTTCATAACTATGAAACAGTACTGCAGGTGGGGGTAACAGGCCCTGAATTGTATTCGTCTGGCAGGAGATATAAAGTGGCAAATGCAACCTGTGTAATTCTTGACCACATGCTGTGTTATTGCAGAAAAACACTTTTATCATGCACACAAATCACTTCACTTCTTTTTTTTTTTTTTCTTTTCCTTATTTCATTTTCCTTTAGCTCAGAAGGTCAGTATTTTCAACACACTCTAACCACTAAAGAAAAAATATGCTCAAAATAAAATCCATAAATAAGAATTTGTTGTACTGACTCGGGCTGAATACATGTAATAACAAGCTGGTCCTCTAAAGGCCATGGCAAAGCTCCCACTGACTTTATTTGGGCCAAGAGTTCACTCCTAACCTTCATTTTCTCTATATTAAATGCGATACTGGTACTATACTTTGATGAAGGACACATGAAGATCTACTTACACAGTAGTATCATTATATTTTTCTCTTTTTAGTGGAAACTGTCAGAAAAGAATAATTTGAAGAAATTACAGTTAAATGTACTGCTGATTTTTTTCCTATAATTTCCTGGACATAACCTATGATCAAAGTCGTGATAACCAATAATGGCAAAAGCATCAGAAGTACTCCACCCACAGTAATTGACTGTACCACCACAAGGGGCAAACTTAGCACTGAAATGCTTTTCATTTGTTGACATGCTACAGCTCTGAGTTAAACAAGAATGAGCAGTTTTCAAATTATTAAAGGGAATGTATCAATCAAAAATAAGTATTTTTGCTTTTTCATTTGTATAGCTACAGTTAGTCAGCCAAAAAAACTCCACTTAAAGTAATTTTACTGCTGCAGTGACACAAGTGAACATCTGTAGACAAAAGTCCTTCATAATATTTCTTTTAGATATTTATTTTAGATTACAACTCCCTTGACTGAGGAAACATTTTGCAGCTATAATGTGCTGATTGTACAGTTGCTGAAGAACACACATAACAGCAAGGTTGAGGTTTTACAGGCTCCACAATAATGTCCAAGCTATTAAACATCAAGCAACAGCAGGCTTTTTTTTTTTCTAACCTGAGAGCTCTCCAGGGAGAAGCCATAAAATACAGCCCTGCACAACATGTCATCCACAGGGGCTATACTGAGTTTGTGGATTACGCTCTACATGATTAACACTGATGTTTAATATCTGCTAACAGTGTTAGTGCAAATGTAACCAGTGTTAGAAAAGAACAAGAGGCCATCCAGAGGCACCTGGGGAAGCTCGAGAAGTGGGGCCATTGTCACGATCTGCTAATACAAGCAAGGGTCGTGATGGTTCATTTATCGATCTCAGAGTGTAAAAGGACACAAGAGATTTCAGTTTTAATCAGAACAGTGCACCTTTATTAAGTGCCCACAACACATGATGCGATAGAGGAGAGAAAGAGAGAGAGATAAAGAAAAACAAAGTAAAAGAGTAGAGAGGAAGAAAGAGGGGGGGAATAGCTACCAACGGATGAGACGAAGTCCTCGTGGTCTTCTGCCAGTAGATTCTTCTTCTTTCTGTGGGGAGATCTCATCTCAGTTATTTCAGAAAGTCCCTTTATAGTCCTTTTCAGAAGCAAGGGGCAACCGGCCAAGAGGTTGGGAAATCTACAGCCATTGTTATGGGGCCTATTGCTTTGGGAAAACTGTACAAGACAGGTGTACAGGACAGGTCGTACAGGACAGGTGTACAGGACAGGTCATTCCTTTTTGCTTCAGCACAGTCCTTCCTGCTTTGGCAACAAGAAAGGCACAGTCCATTGCGACCTGCACTAATTTCCTCAGGAATGCGTACCAGTTCCCAGTGGGCACACCCGCAGGCAACACTTGGCAGACATCCCACCTCAGCCAGGCCAGGACTGCTGTGTTCAGTCTCTGTCCTCAGCGATGATCGTGAGGCAGATGAGGGATCTTCGGACCATCTCTTACAGCCATTGGGAATCTCTTGAGGTTTAACAAGACCAAATGCAAGGGCTGCGCCTGGATCAAGGCAACTCCTGGTATCAGCACAGGCTGGGGGCTGAACAGATGGAGAGCAGCCCTGGGGAGAAGGACTTGGGGGTGCTGGTGGGTGAGAGGCTGGACATGACCCAGCCATGTGTACTCACAGCCCAGAGAGCCAAATGTGTCCTGGGCTGCATCCAAAGCAGTGTGGGCAGCAGGGGAGGGAGGGGATTCTGCCCCTCTGCTCTGCCCTGGTGAGACCGCACCTGCAGTGCTGCATCCAGCTCTGGGGTCCCCTGCACGGGAAAGACATGGATCCATTGGAGTGGGTCCAGAGGAGGGTCACTAAGATGATTAGAGGGATGGAGCACCTCTCCTACAAGGAAAGACTAAGAGAATTGGGATTGTCCAGCCTGGAAAGAGAAGCCTGGAAGAGATGGGTGGCCTAATTTTGATCTTCCAGTACTTGAAGGGAGCCTACAAGAAGGATGAAGAGAGACTTTTTACAAGAGCATGTAGTGACAGGACAAGGGAAAATGACTTCAGGCTAAAGACAGTAGGCCTAGATTAGATGTTAGGAAGAAATTCTTAACAGTGAGGATGGTAGATACTGGAACGGGTTGCTCAGAGAAGTTGTGGATGACCCATTCCTAGCAGCATTCAAGGCCAGGTTGGATGGGCCTTGAGCAACCACTGGACTTGTCACTTGTCCAGTGATAAGTGTTTCTGCTCATGGCAGGGGAGATTTGAAACTAGATGATCCCTTCCAACTATAAGATCTCTTCCAACCCAAGCCATTTTATGGTGCCATGTCAACCCTGTGCGCTCTACAACATACCCTGACTCTTGATGAAGATGTCATCTATCTAGACTTCTGTAAACCCTTTGATACAGTCTCCCCCCAACGTTGCTGCTTAATTGGAGAGATATGAATTTGACAAGTGGATTGTTGATGAATAAGGAACTGTCTGTATGACTGTCAAAAGAGCCATAGACAATGGCTCAGTGTCCGAGTGGAAATGTGTGGTGTCCCTGAAGGGTCTGTACTGAGCTCAAACCACTTAATGTTTATGTCAGTAACAGAGATAGTGGGATCAGGCACCTTGCTGAAGGTGCCTTTGGCAAGATTGTGGATGACACTCGATTCACTGTAGGGAGAGATATCATCCAGAGGGACACTGACAGATGTATGGAGTGGGCCTGTGTAAACATCATGAAGTTCAGCAAGGTCAAATTCAATCTTCTGCTTGGTCAGGGCATTCCCCAGCGTCAATACACACTGGGGGATGAAGGGATTGAGAGCAGCCCTGCAGAGAAGAACTTGGGGATAGTGGTAAACAAAAACTGAATGTTTGCAATGTGCATTTGCAGCCCACAAAGCCAACAGCATCCTGGGCTGCCTCAAAAAGTATGTGAGAAGCAGGTCAAGGAAGGTGATTCTGCCACCGTACTCTGCTCTCATAAGACCCCACCTGGAGTGCTGTATCCAGTTCTGGGGCCCACAATACAGGAAAGACAGGGACCTGTTGGGGAAGATCCAGAGGAGTGCCACAAAAATGATTAGACATATGGAACACCTCTCCAATGAGCTAACATGCATTTAAAGTTAAAAGTAGGACTATGGCAAAATCAGTCCAAAGTTCCTAATGAATTAAATGCCAGCTCCAACAATTGGACAACCCTCCCTGCATTTATTCTCATTTAGGTAGCCATGCTATAGTTAATATGCCTGAGTTTGATCCCATTCAATTTTATTTATTATGGATATATAGTTCCATACCACTGTAAGAAATCATCATTTTCGTGCTGTGTCTTCTTGCTCCATAACACATAATGTTGCAATCTGGGTCATCAAAGATTGCATAAGAGAGTGAGAGAGACAGATTGTCAGAAAGGACAACCCAACAGATAGACTGCATTCAAAGCGTAAGGAAGAAAGAGTTTATTCTTTTAGCAAATGGCAGTGATGGCCTTTTTCTGGCTGTGGATGGGGTAAAATTCCCTCATTTGTGTATTTTTAAATTCTTTTTATATAGAATATAAAAGCCGTCCCTTTGCTTTTTTACAGCAGAATGTCAAAGAAATTAGATGTGGAAAAATGTCTTCCTCACCTTCTCAAGCACCTGACTATTCCTAAATCTCCTTGCCCCTTGTCTGCAATCTAGGTTTTATTCCAGCCTTTTACACTTAATGCATTTTCTATATTAAGTCAAAAACCAGAGGTCACCAGTCTCCAGTTTATTTCCTCCTCCTAATGTTGCAGTTGATTGCTGGTAGTTAAAATCTCCCATTACTGCCACTTGGTCTCTTTTACATGCTTTTTTCATTTGTACAGTCGTTTCACAGAAGATAAATCACAAATTAGTAAACCCACGGCACTGATAGTACAGTGTTCTTTACTGGATCATCAGCATGAGAAATGGGATATATAATCTGTAGGTCTGTCCCTGTGCTGCTTCTGCAGCCTTACTAGCTGGAAGGATACAGCAGTGGGAGGAAGCCTTTCAAAATTCTGCCTAAATGTGTTATGTATTTAGTATTACTTTGCATTTACTGGCACGTAGCTTTAAAGGTATGATAGGTACAGCCCCCTCCACTTTTAATAGGTTTTCATATATTTTTGGTTGCATTTTGTTGGATGCCTGTTTCCAGGCATTGACTTCTGAAAAGACAATTTTTATTATAAACACAATTGGCATTCCTATGAGGAAAGGCTGCGAGAGTTGCAGTTGTTCAGCCTGGAAGAGTGAAGGCTCCAGGGAGACCTGGTTGTGGCTTTTCAGTAATGGAAGGGGTTTTATGAGAAAGACAGGGACATGCTTTTTAGCAGGGCCTGGAACAATACAACAAGGGATGATGGTTTTAAACTGACACAGGGTAGATTTGGACTACGTGGAAGAAGTTCTTTACAATAAGGTGAGCCTTTTAATTTGATACAGTACCATCAAGGATAATGTGTAAAAATAAGTTAAAACCAATGAATAAACAAAACTGTGTGTTCTGCCAAGTAGAATTGTCTGGTATTTGTAATGTATAGCCCTGTGCTGTAATACAAGACAGCTTCCCAACAACATTAAAGCTTTCAGAAAAACTGCTCATTATCAAGTTTCCCTTCATTTAATTTTGTTTCAAAGTTCTCATTTGTTGAGCCACTTGGTTTTTCCTATCTCTCCTACCAGCTTCCAGAGAACCCAAACCTATTAACAAGGTGCTGTTGCCTTAAACTCAGCTGCTTTCTCTGCTGATCAAGAGCATTCTGTAAGAGATACTGATAAAGTTGAAAGCCCAATGATTCCACTTGGTGAAGAGTTTGGTAGGTATTGTGGGAATGTCAGTCTGACAGTATTCCATAGAGGTATGTACATGACTGCAGTCCTCATGAGGGAGCCCAGACATATGGGAAAGCCTCCCTACATACGTGGGCTTGCTCTAATTCAAATGTGGCTTTTCTGGATGTAATTTCATATATCGCACCAGCCTCAGAGAAACAAAAAAAAGCCCTGAATCAAACAATATCATCTTTGCAAAGAAAGCAAAATGGCCCATTACCACTCAATGGGAAGTATACAGGGTTCCTGGGATGGCATAGTACAAAAATAATTTAGGGAAAATGGGATGTTTTTGAAAGGATCACAGTTATATTTTCTTCAGATATCCAATTATTTCTCAACTCTTGATATGTCTTAATATTAGGGCCTGGAAAGATACAAAAGATTAAATTGCAAGCCCCAAAATTTCTGTGGTTTTAGTCCTGCAGAGCTTCTGCAAATACCGAGATGGGAGAAGGCACTATGTGTGCCCACCGTCTTTTATTCACTAAATATTTCCTTCAGGAGGCAGGAGGCATTACTGATTACTAGCATGAATATTTGTTCTGTAATAACACTACAAAAAAATTACTTGCTAGATGCTGCACAAGAAAATGGATTGACTCTGTCTACATACACCCATCTTGAATTTAGGCTAGGCTGGGTGGAGAACATGAGAGAGACCAGACAGGGAAGCAGGCATTATGAAAAGAAAAGCCCTTGTATTTAGTACTGCCATATATATGTTCACCGTTTTGTGTCACTAAATATTGAGAATCAGGTGGCATTAACTTTTGGAGGTGGAGAACATGATCTCTGGGGAACACAGTCGCTGGGCTTTACGTACGAAGTCTGTATTGCTGTGTTGATCTGATGTTGCTATCTGTGGAACTGGGAAAGTTGCACGGGTCTTAAAATGGATGAGGTGCTACTGGACACCAACACTTTTGTGTCTGGGGTATCACCACAAGCACAGGGCTTCCATTTCTCCAGCCTGCTTCGTAAATTCAGAGCAACACACAGACATACAGAGCACAGCCAGAAGGACTTTGGTGGTCATTTCATCTCAGGGTGCAGAAAATTTGCAAACAGATAAGTGATTGCTAGGTACCTGAAATTCCCATTGAACTAATCTGTCTACCAATAAAAATATATTTCTTATGCCCTGATGCGTAATGTAAGAGCCACATGATATTCTACCCATGGATAAAAAGCATCTGCTTCCTCTCCAAGGCTGATGTCCTGGGTTGCTCTAAAAGATCTGATCAGGAATGTGGTATGGTAACATGGGGATATAATAGGTCCTCTCTGAGGCAGCCCTCAAATATTTTTCTTAAAAGCTAATCTCAGCATGGTTACATTCACCTAATAATGACATAAATAATTAAATAAATAAACACATACTACTTCAAGAACATAGAGTATGCTCTATGGTCTTTGCTTCAGGAGGGACACCTTCCTTAATGGAGCTATTTTGTAACCAGATATCCAAAAGAAAAAGAAATTATTATCCACAACCATAGGGTGCATAACTTCCTAATGTAACAGTTTTGTTTTCATTTAAAACTGCTCTAAGTAGGAGAAAGGTTTCACGAATAAGTAGGAAAGACATGCCTCAGTGGGAGAGCTGGAACTGTTTTGAGCTCTAAAGTATTTTCCAAACCTAGATTCTTTTCCACAGTATCATTTTGACTTCTTTTATTTTCCAAGAGCACATTAAAAGAATGACAATTTTACAGTCAGAATATAAAATCATGAGCAAATTCTCAGTGGGAATCTGTGGATAGACTCTAACCTGGGAAAGAAAACATTTATATCCTGGTATAAACAGGTTTAATCCCCAAAGGTTCTTTCCTCTCAGCAGTACTGTTTGATGTTCAGTTACATACACACTGTGTACACCCTGCACAAATGTGGTTTTATTATGACTTCATACGTCTATAGGGCATACAATATAGTACATAAGTACACAGTGGATTGCATAGTATCTGTGCACTTCGGTGTGCTCCATAAGTAGCTGAGTGTTGGCTGGCTAAGCACAGATATGTGTGGGTGTATGGAGACTGAGTTTGGTCTTAATAACTTAAAAGTAACAAGCCAATTTCATGTAGGAATGATGGGTGTAGCTCTACCTTGTGATTCCTGATATTATATAAATTAAAAATATTTTAAACCCTGCCACCTGCCAATCCTCACAAATTCCTATCACTTGCAACCCCCTCCCTGAGCTAGCCCATTTCACTGTGTAAAGATACACAGAGATCATGGATAATAGTTCAGGTAATAAGAATGGTGAAGAGCAATGTCACACTGAGCTGTTTCTGTCTGTTCTTTCTGACCTAGACCAGCCACCTCTCCACCAGCACTGTGATTTGCCCTGTTGTCACCAAAAAACTGCCACCCAGATGGACTGCACATGCGTAGGTCAGGACACAGAAAGCTCTGCTGCTCTTCTCATTTCATGGCCAAGCACCTCCAAAGTCCCTGCTGTGCCCTAGGCTCTGCCTCTCTACCATGCCCTGCTAGCCTTGTTGCTGCCATATCTGTGCTCTTGGTTACCTTCTCGAGGTTGCTATGCCTCCTCCTCCAGCTTCTGCTCATCCTCAAGACAATTGCTTCTTTCTTTGCAGCTGTACTTCTCAGAGCCAGTGCTGGTCCTTGCTTGTATGCTTGGAGGAGTTTGGGTGGCTGGAGAGCAGGGCTGGTGCTGGATTACGGGTGCTTGAGCTCAGATGTCAGCATGAGACTGTCTCTCCATGACTGACCTCTCTCTCAAGTTGGGGCTCTTCAGCCTGGAGAAGAGAAGGTTGTGTGGAGACCTTTGGAACAATCCATTCAAGGTGTGCCAATGAATTTCCATGACCCTATGGTAGACAATGTGGACACTTAAGCAGCTCTAGTTTCCTGGTGTTTGGTGAAAACAGTAGCAGGATGAGTCATGCAGTGACCTTAGTGGTTCAACTCACTTAATTCAACTCAACAGGTTCAACTGAAAATGTCAGCTTGGCTGCCTACTTTCAAATTTCAGACTAAGCTGGCAGAAAAGTAGAATCACACGCATTGTGTGCATATAGGAAGGAACATTGTCTGGTACCTAACCTGCACTACTCCATGATTTTGTGCTTTGATAGCAATATTTTTTTTTAAATTCTGTAGAAATTTTCTTAATTTTTACTGATTTTTGCTGTTTGCATTTTTCAGATCAGCCTTTTTCTTCCCTCCAGGACTATTCCAATGTAAAGACAACAAAAAATCAAGACCTTGGCAGTAACAGTTGCTTGACATATAAGAGCACACTGGAGGGAGGGCAGTGATCTGAAATGAACCTCAAAGCAAGGCAATCTTCAGGAAGGCAACTGATAGCCCTGCTAATTGCTCAGAGCAAAATTCATCCCCCTTGAGAAACTCATTCCATTACAGGACATGTGCCACAGCATGGGTTGAGCTGTAAAACCCATAAAACCTAGCATAACCAGATTTCAGGGCAGGGGCTTGCACCAGGGACAGGAACTTGCCCACCAACATGTAAAATGGAGACAGACAGTACTTACAGATATCCAAGATTCTTGTGGTTCCACACAGCCTGATGTTCTCCTCCTGTCTCTTCCTCTACATGCAAACCTTTTTGCCCTATGGTGCTGAAGGTTTGAGTCACATTTCAACAGGGTTTGCTCTAAGTGTTAAAAGTAGGAAAACCAAGATTTTTGAGTGCAATTCTAAGGACATAATGCATCAGGCTTTAGTCTTCCCTCCCACCTGTTCTCCCTGGATGCAATTCACTCATGCTACCCATGTGCTTCCACCTGGCCTTTCAGCAACTGATTAAATTGAACATAATTAAAATACGGCATCTTATCTTACTGCAGCTGTGTTCCAGCTGCAAATATTTTCTGTGTCCTTTCCTGTATGTGTCACTTTAAACTCAGAGAAGAATGGTGTCTAACACGGCAAACTACAAGCAGGTTCCTTGGAGAAAATTACTGCCTGAACCCTGCTGTGAAAAACCATTTGGTTGCTAGAAGTAGTCAGGATGTTGTCACTAAGGAGGCTGTTGGTTGAGATGAAATGATTTGCCAGCCTTTGGTAAACAAAAGGTCTCTGTGTCTTTCTGACTCATTGCGGAAATGTCCTTTACAGCCAAGGAATGTATGTTTTGAGGATGAAAATCCTCTCTTAAATCTGACTTATCAGATGGCTGCACAATAACTTCCCATACATTGTAAAAATTGAAAACACCAAATATATATGCAGACTTTGGACAAAACTCAGCTGTCATCATGTGTGTGGATAGCAGCCTGACACCTGGGAAATCCCATTCATTAGGATAAAGAAGAAGCCAAAACAGGCAGGACCCCTGATTTTGGACTTTTACTGCAGGCCGTTTAAAGAAACATTTATTTCGGATGGACACAACAGCAGCACCAGCATCTGGGTGCAAGTCTGGCTCACACAGAAGCCCCAAAGGCTCATTTTAGTTCATTAAAGAAAACTACTTTTTAAAAAAGGAAAAAAAAATCTACATACGCACAGAAATAGGGAAGTTTATGGATATGTAATTAAATCAATAGATCATTGTACATGTTTACTGAAGCATTCTTTAGCTACCCATACGTGTTAGGGTTGTACTCCTTGCTGCAGCTGTTTGCAGTGCTGTTGATGTGACTCTGTACCGGGTGCTGTGCGTAGAGACAGCAAGTCCTTGTAGCATCATATGCAAGGGCTGGCTGCATAAATCACATTTCTCTGAGGAACCGACCCAAAGCATCTGGCATACACAACATGTAACACTATTCTTGGGGATGATTCCACTAACATGGCTTGAATAATACAAGAAATGGCAAATTACTTTGGAAATTTCTGATATCATTCTTCCCTCTCTCCCCCCGCACCAGTTGTCAAAAGCTAACAGAGACACTCCAAAATCCCTTACAACAGCAGTTCCTCAGTTTTATTACTTTCCAGTTCCAGTTGCTTAGTGGAAACAAGAGAATTGGAAATTGATTCACAAACCAGACCTAATTTGAAAATTATTTTACTTTTTTTCCCTACGGTTTTTATGTTTTGTGCAATTGCATATACTCTGGAATTTAATACTGAATTGTTTCAAATTGCACAGACAGCACTGCATAGCCTTGGTTTTGTGCCCTTGGAATGTTATGTCTGAATTTTTCCAAACTGTTTTGTAGGTGGTTTTGATCTGGCTTCTACAACTGTACTCATCATTTTTCTTGCCCACAAATTTATGTGCTGTTTCTTGTGGGCTCAGATGTGTGCATGCTGGCTGTATTAGCACATATCCACATGATCCAGCAGACGTGCTCTTAAAACATTTAATTCCAGCACAAATGCAGTCTGAAGATACAAACCGAAAACTGGTTGCAAAACTCCTGTGATTAAATTTTTACCACAAAATTGAAACATTGTAAAAGTGTCAAAATGGTTTAAGAACTTTTATGTTTAGTACACTGACCATAGTGCCCTCACTGATAAGTACTTATTTGAGAGGTACATACACACTGTTAGCTATAATATAAATGAAGGCTATCCACAAAAGATTACGATGACAGTGTTACATTCAACTTTAAGCTTTAGAAAAAATATACACCCAGTTTTCACACCATGCAAGCCTATTTTAAGAATTTTAGAGAAGCTTAAGCATTGTCTACATTTTCTGCAGAAGAGAACAGTTCTTTTTTAGGAAATGTGCTTTAAAATACACTGTTCTGGAATGGTGTCATTGATTAAAAATTTCAGCAGAGTATTTAAATGGTGAAGTGCAAAGCAACAAATGTTTGATTAAGAAGTAAAAAAAGAGAATTTGATACCATATTTCTCAAGACTTGCAGTCTCTCAGACTGCGCTAATTTGAGAGGAGAATGACAAATGAAAATTAATATTTCACTTGAGAAAAGAGTGCAGAAGATGTCCTGAAATGAACCATTTAAAAGGCTTTCTTTCAATTACGCATGGATTGGAAACTAATCTCAGAAACTGTTTTCCTTACATTCAGTAATTAAAGCCAAGTTCTTGTTCTTCAGAGAGCGTTACATCTCCATGTGAAATGTCAGGCGTTTTCCAGACACATTTGTGGTTGTGATCTTTGAAATATTATAAAATTTTCTTTTCTTCTTCCTTAGCTTCTTGTGTGGTAAGTAGCACTGATGCCTCTGACTTCCAAAATGGAGAAGATCCAAGAACATTCATGTATCAGTTTGGCATATTTTCAAGAATTATTTTTTTTTTTTGTCTACAAGCTGTAGGTTCCCCTGGAAAAAAAGCATATTGTTTAGAACCCAGTATTCAGTAGCATGATGTTGGAGCATTATATATTGTTTTTCAAGAAAATTTATGATGGATGAGAACCGTAAAGGGAGTATCCCTCAAAGCCACATGGACATGTGCATCCTTCCAAATATAATTCCTTTCCAAACTAAGCAAGGATTAGCTAAAGATGTTTTGGAACCACAAAATGTTATTTTTAAAAGGTAGCTCATGACTGAGATAGATTAAGACTAAACATGGCTGGGATCAGCCAAAACCACGAAGAGCCTAATTTGTTCACATATTTATGTCTGGACAAGAATTTGAGGGCCTTCAGCAATGAAGGTCCTGAAATCCTCCAGCATATTTTGCAGTAGAATGATAGGCTGGTGGTTTTGCTTTGCTTTGTTGTTTTTTTTAATGGACTTGTCCTTTGTAAAACTTGTGCCTTCCTCCCTCCCACACACAGAAGCAGAACAGTTCAAACCATGTCCCTGCAGGTCACTGAGTCCCAAAGCATTGCCCAATACTTTTTGAAAAGTACGAATGATTCAGCTGAGAGATGCTCCACAGCCTTGTGACTCAAGTCACATTTACCAAATGGCTCCTCTCCCACCCTGCCTCTTGTTGCCAGGGGCAGAGAGCACTAGAGCAGTCTTTCCATGGCCATGTATTAGCACGACTGAGGAAGGGAGGTGCAAATGAGAATCGGTATATATATCTGTGGATATGTGTCAATGATGAGCTTTATGGGAACAGAGGATGATTATTTCGTAAGGCAAGAGTTTCTCTGTTTATCCCAGTGGGAGCCACTGTTTATTTATTTGCATTTCTTTCCAGTTGTGTATATTTTAAGTGTGATATTGTGACCTTTTCACATTAAAAGCAACAATGCCAACTCCAAGACCCAAAGATGTTTATTTCTTTTACCTCCACCATGTGCTGAATCAATGACATTTATCATTCTATTGACAGATCTGAAAAAATTAGCAATATGACTGTAAATTAATGAAATAATCAAACACAATTTTTTTCAAAAATATAAAATGTCTGGCAGTATAAGGCTGCATATATTTCAAGAAGTCCTCCTACTGTTGGTCTGGTTTCACTTCAATGGGACAAGCTTGATTAACCTGGGCTGTCATCATGGTAGCACATATCACTCAATATGCCTGACATTACTGTCCCCTTTCAAAAATGTGTTTAAAAATTGTGACTCTGATTTGCTCTGTAGTGTTCAAATTACTTAAAAAGCTGAAAACAAACCATCCATATGCATATGTATATGCATACATGTGTGTATACATATGCATACACCCATATACATGGGGAGAGAAGAGAGAGAGGGAGTGAGAAAGTGTGAGTGTGTGTGAGAGACAGAACGAGAGTCAGTAATACCTTGCTGTGCTAAAACCTTGCCTTTGCTAGCTAAAACAAAGGGATGTAACTCTCAGGACTTAATCAATGATTGAGAACGAGACCTAGATCCAGCTTCAATGGCAAAAGCAGTAATTTAAAAAAAAAAAAATCTGTGGACATTTTATTTGGCCAGTGGTTTTAAAGGGTTAATGTCTTTATAAAAGCAAGGACAGCATATCATACAAGAAATATTTATATATTCTCTAACCACAATACTGGAGTTTCTTTGGATTCAGCTTTCCTTACTTTTTGTTCTTGAATGCTGACTGCATGTTATGATAGCTGTGAGGAGGTTTCTCAGAAGATGGGACAGCTTCCAGCATGGCGCATTCTGCTGATGTGGTATCATTTTGCCAATAATGAGGCAGAAAATACATGCTGTAAGTGCAGCCAATTCAATTAATCTCCAAGGACACTAACAGAAAAATTTAATTATAGCAAGTGAAATTTTAAGAGAAATATCTGAAAACTGAAGATTCTTTTCCCTCCACTAATGGAAAGAGAGAGTGTTACTAACTATCCATGATTAATATGGGGGAAGGTGAGGTACGCAATTTTTCATACATCTTGCAAGAAAGAAACATGTGAGATCAAATGTCCTGTGAAAGGTTAGATTCTTCCAACAAAGGCGGAAAAAGTAAAAGGGAAATAAGAAGCTATTGATTTCATTCCTGAGTCTCACTATGCACCAGTGGGTAGAACAGGCCTGGTGTGGGATAGGGCATCCACGTTCTTATTCAAGGGATCCCCTCAGCTTACTTCACTCAAGTTCAGCAGACTGGCACCAGACCTTTGATTCATGAAGACTGAGAGAATGGCAATCAGAGTTCATAAAAAATGGTCTTGGAGAGAAAAATAAGATTAGAAACTTACTTGGATTAGGAAATGAGCTGCTGAGTTGTATCCTTTGCACACAGGTAGGAAACTGTCATTAGGAGGGATTTCGGTATAATGCATCCCCTGTGTCCCATATAGTACATGAAATAAATGTTACATGTTGTGTGCAATAACCTTTGTCCTTTGAGGGAATATGGTTTGACAGTTTATCTATTTCCACAAGTGGTCACAAAAGAATATGGTCTAGGGCAGAATTCCATCAATGGTGCCTCCTCCTCCCTGGGGTCGACACCATATCAATTCCCTTGTAACCTGCACAGGCTCCATACCACAACCCTGTGGCCGTCCTTTGCTTTCCGTCAGAAGATTGCTCCAGAGCCTTGTGTCACCAGGGTGAGAAACCTCCATCTAACTTCTGGCTTAGATATATCCATACTTAGTATTTCCCCATGAATCCTTTTGTTGGCATTATTCTATACCTTAAACTACTCTTTGAATGTCATATGCAGAGGTTTTCAAGCATATTTTTATGACCCCATGTGCCACTAAGCCTTCTCATGCCTTGTCATCCCAGATTTCCTTTGTGAGGCCACAGACTCAGTCTTCTCACTTGGGACTGATCTGCCACTACCCCATCCTGTTGCTAGTTCTCTCTTGTCTCAGGTGCCATCTGAATTCATCTGTCTTGATCTGGTGTGGATGTAAGTTGTGCTGGTTTGGACAAATTTGGAAATATATACTCTGAGAGAAGGCAGATTACAACCACTCCTCCCCCACCAGGTTTGGGGAAAAAAAAAAGAATTTTTTTCCTTGAAGGAAAGTGAAAGAGATAAAAACTATTTATTTAACAAACACACTGGAAGAGGATAATAATGCTAAATAATAAAACCTTTCAGTGTGGAGAGAAAACCTGGGAAAATTTCAGAGTCCTTCCGTAGGTAGCCTCTCTTCTCCTCCTTGGAGCTGGGATGGGGTGGGCCCTCCTCCAGGGCCTCCACCTCGGTGGAAGAAGTCCCGATATGTTCTGATGTTGAAACAGTTCAAAAAAGAAGAAGGGAAAAAATGAAGTCCCAGGAAAATGAAAGTTCAACTCTCCATCTCCCTCTGGAGAAAAAAAGCCGAAAGCTGGCTGGAAAGCAAGCAGTGCGCTTCCTCCTCTCTCTACCACAGAAAGCAGAATGCAGAGGAGTGTCTGTCTCTGTGTCCTTGAAAACAAACTGCAAACTGCTTTGAAAGTTTTGCTGGATTTTTCTCTCCCCCCTCTCAGGCTCAGTTTAAAGGCACAGAAAAGGCACAAAATTAATTTCTGGGCATAGAGGAGCGATAGGAGATACAACATCATAAAGTCACCCCAAGACACCAGCTCTACTGGATACCTATCTTTGAGTGGTCCTAGCCCACTAAAATCTAGGCCCATATGTGCTTTTCTTGTGTTTTGTGTCTAATTATGTCTGACAGGCAGTGAAGCTTTCCTCTTCCAAGTATTTTTTCCATCGATCATTAAAGTAGCTTTGTTCCAGCTAACATATCTATTATGCGTGTCAACCTTTCCTCAGGCCAGGCACTGCCCATGTTCATGCTTTAAAAAACAACAAATTTACTTTGGCATGAAACAAAGGTATTAATAATGGTGTATAAATTCAGATGCACTGATTAGTTTGTGAGTAACGCATTCCCTCACCAGTGCATGAGCTGAAGGATCACAGCCAGGAAAATCAGATTACAGTCACAAGGAGGAGGCTCAATTATTCTAGTCTTAGCATGTGTAACTGTAACACCATTAAACACAGTATTATCCAACTCTTTTTAAAAAGTCTGTGGAAAAGTTGAAGAAAACTGAAAGTACCTCAACACACAGAAGAAAAATAACAATCATTTCAGGTCAATCACGTGAAGTTCTTGGGAGTTACTGAATTTCTCAAAGGCCTTCTCCACTCACTTGATCTTAACAAGATGCCTTTCCTGGGATGCCAAAACTGCATGTACCAACCATGAGGGAAAGCAACCTTTTTGTTATATTTTGCTAAATCTTTGCAGTACGTCTGGAGAAGTAATTGACATTTAGCCAGTGTCCTAAATACTCCAGTAATAAATGCCTTGGCAATACCACAGCTAGACAAACATTAAAATAATGAGTGATACAGAGACAGCTGTGCAAGACTTTTTCCCATTAAAAAATATTGCTTTCAGTTGCTTATCACTTTGCCAAACAATTCAAGTTGAAATGTTGAGTGTCTGCTATGAGGTTGATTTTTTCTGGGAAAAATTCTGCTAGAATGGAAGCATTTATGAGAATGAAATTGCAAGATGGGAGAGGGAGGGAGAATCAGCTGCTTGCCCATGTTAAAAAAACCTCAAACATTTCACAGAGTTGTTTCTGCACTCTGGAACTGGGATTTATAATCATGCCAAAATAGGATTACTTGATACTAAAGGTGTTTAACATGGAATTCAAAGATCATGCCTTTAGAATAAATCCAGAGCAATAATCCCCATCTGATGCCTTGGTCAGATGATTAAATACTTCAGAAGGGATTTGGAAGAACCTGAAGTTTTGAGACAATAACTACTTTGAGATTACATCTGTGACAATAGTCACTTCCATGAAACCTGAATTTCAGTCTCAACTTGTTCTCAGATGTGAACTTGGCCAAAATCATTCATGAAAGAATACAAATCTGAACAACGTCTTTCACATTTGTGTCTAGTCAAAATGGAGCCGACTTAGCTCAAGAAAATGTTATTACTGAGAACAAAGATAAAATGTGGTATTTACTTCGACTGGAAATAAAAGATCTATTGCCCTCCAGCCAAAAGATCCAGAATGATACTCTTCTGGTAGTGACAGATACAGCTATCAACACAGCACCTTGGGAAGAAAATCTAGTCCTTCTCAAGCAACGTAGAATGCAGGATTTTGTCCCAATGGTCTCAAAATTCATCAGGCACAGCATTCCAAAACATTCAAATGAAAGCCGCAGAATGACAGGGGAAACTGAGAAGCTCTGGGCTCCCTGCAGACACCAAGTCTGCTCTGCTGCAGCACATCATGCTGATCATTATGGTGTGTTCATCTTTGACTCTTTCTGATCCTTCCCGAGCCAATCAGCTTGAATGCCAAGCCATTTTTTGTTTTTCCTTTCTTTCATGATCAGGAGATCAAGAGTCCCCTGAAATTGTTATTCACCAGGTATTGAAAATTTTAGTCACATTGCATTATTATTAGTAGTAGTAGTAATAGTACTTATTCTGACAGTGATACTCATGGCCTGATATGAGCTGTCAGATCCACTGTGCCAGGCAGCAGAGATGATTGCAAGCCCTTACACTATTATGTGCTGTGCCATGCCAGGTCCTTGGGGTGCCAACATAACCCCACTCTTGTTGGGCTGGGATGCAAAACACGGGTAAGCAGGGACAGGCCACAGCACAGCACCCAGGGCTTTAGGAAATGCCAAGACACATCCAGGAAGAGTGGAAGTGGGTGACAACAGAGAGCTATGGAGGTAACCAGGCAAAACCACACAGCAAAAATACAACCTCTGCCCCGGAAAGCTGAGTGTACAGTGTCTGACAGGAAGGGAAGGTCATTCCACAGTGGATAGAGGAAGTTATGCAAGTGGCTTAAGGCCCACAGAACACACAGAAATGGGATCAACATCTTCCACATACCAGCCAATTCCCAACTTTTTTCCCCTCCCCACCCATGCTCAGGTGTCTTTCTGCTGCTGGTTTCCTCCCTGACTCTTTTCAAACTTCCACTGAACTCAGCCTTTCCCCATGAGCCCCTGCTAATCCCCACATGGGATCCTGAGGGACAAGCACCATTTTGTGGCATTTGGATTTTTTCCACTGAGGCCATTGAGGGGCTGGTACATCCCTCCCCAGTTACGGCCAGGGCTCAACTAGAGCAGGTGGGGCCCAGGTACAGTGCTGGGCAGCTGGGGATGCACCAATGGGAAGCAAGGGAATGTGGCTGCCAGTGGGGATGAATATCTGCTTTGTTTTCAGGAGCTGCTGGAGGCAGGAAATAGGAATGTCTGTTAGTAATGTCTGCCTTCAGGTTTTAAGTTGAAAATTTGTTTCTTGTTAAAGTTCCAGGCCAATGTCCATATGTTTTCTCAGCAGAAATCAAACAACTGAGCTGGCTATTTTCCTGTAAGGTGAATGGGGAGTAACTTTTGGTTTTCTACTTGTTTTCATTAATCCTTCATTGGAAAAATGATAAAAATTAACTCCTCTCATGGCTGCCAGCTAAAAAGTGAAGTATCTTATCTCTCTCCAGAAGTCTTTTGGTTTATCCAGAAGGCTGTTTAGCTTTCCCTAGGGTAATGTGGTTTTGGAGGTTTCAATTTTGTGGCAAAATTTGTCATTTTTGTCCTACAACAAGAGTTTTAGTAATATTTAATAAAAGTTGAGTGTGCTAAATAGATCTTGAGCCTCTAATGAAAGGTAGGAAGAAAAGTAAGGCAGAGGTACTTAACGCATTCTTTGCCTCTGTCTTCCACACAGATGACAGACCAAGGGGGTCTCAGTGCCCTCAGCTGGAGGACCATGACTGAGAGAATGATCGACACCCAGTTAAACCCAAAATTGTGCAGGATGTCCTGCTCCAACTGGATCTCTACAAATATATGTGACCTGATGGGATTCATCTGAGAGTCCTCAAAAAGCTGTCTTATGTCATTACAAAACCTCTCTCATTGAATTTTGGGTGGTCTTGGGAATCCAGCGGGGTCCTAGATGACTGGAATCTGGCAGATGTCCCAATTTTTGAGACAGGCAAGAAGGAGGATGCTGGAAACTACAGGCCTGTCAGTCTCACTCCAGTGCCTGGTAAAGTTATGGAGAAGATTATTCTGGGGGTACTAAAAAACCACCTGAATAAATGTATCATGTGATGGGTGAGCAACTGGCTCACAGGTCAGGCACAAAGGGTTACAGTGAATGGGGTGACATCAGACTGGGGACCTGTCACTGCTGGGGATCCACAGGACCCCATCCTCCACCCTCTGCTCTTTGACATCTTCACAAATGACTTGGACACAGGACTGGAAGGGATACTGAGCCAGTTCACAGATGACACAAAACTGGGAGGAGCTGTTGACTCCCTTGAAGGCAGAGGGGGCCTGCAGAGAGACCTCAACAAATCAGGGATCTGGGCAATCACCAGGCATGTGAAGTTCAACAAGGGAAAGTGCTGGATTCTGTACCTGGGATGGGGCAACCCTGGATGTATGGACAGACTGGGAATGAGACGCTAGAAAGCAGTGCCATGGAAAGGGACCTGGGGGTCCTGGCAAGTTGAACATGAGTCAGCAGTACCCAAAAAGCTGCAGGCACAGAGAAACACATATAAGCTTCTTGTATAGTGCAGCACTGAATTATGTGAAAATAAAAAAAAAAGGAAAATTTAAGTGGTAAGAAAGTATATGTAATAGGGATGCATGGAGACAATCAGAGAGAGGATGGAAAAGGAAAAATGGTTAATGAAAGAAACAGAGAAAAACAAGAGACAATGATACATAGTGTCAGAAGTTATATATAAATGGATAAACGGTATAATTCTTATTTTTAAATAAAATAGGCTGATAAATTGTATCCATTAATATATACACATACACAGACATATACATACCCTGCCTTAACATGCAATGAACATAGGGCTTAACAGAGTTTTATTCATACCAGGAAGTAAGACAAAATACACATACTAAGCACATAACCAAGCAGCATCTGCTAATTCTTAAAGATGTCTGAAAGGCAGAAGAGAATGCTCTTCTTTTTCTGTATCTCATGAAGATCTTGGGGAATATTACCATATGAATTTAATAAAAAGTTGCTGCCATTGGCATTTTTATAAATAAGATAGAGGCTTTGTTATCTAGGCAGGAGGTGTTTTTCTCCTATCCTGATTCAGCCAGGCTCTACTTAAGTGAAGCCTGAAACTATAGACTTCAGTTTTTCCAATTTAGCACATGCATAGCACTCGATGTATGCTGTGATGAAGTATGGCTTGCTGAGTTGTAATCTTGAAAATCATGCCTACAGTATTTACTCATGAGGATAATCCTTTTTGCTTATCTATTTTGCCTGATAAACAGATTTAAACTTGAAAGCATGTCATTCAGTCCTGTTTTGCTTGAGGAAACAAACCTTGCATGCAACAATAATAATTGCATGGAGAGTTCCTTAAAGTAAAAAGAAAACAGCTGCTCTCTAGAGTGTGCAGAACACTTCCAGCTCCCTGTTCCACAGAATCCATTGTCCCTGTTATCCCTTATAGGTAGCTTAAGTTCTGCTAGATCCAGAAACTGGAGGGCACACTAAGTGAAATATTCTGTGAAGAACTGTAAGTTCTCATATTTGACCCAAACTGTCCAAGTATGTTTCATATGGCACCCAAATATCTTACCTAGAAAGCTGGTTAAACTTAGATAGCCTGATGTTTCCCAAACTAGCCGTGTGGGGAGGAGACACTTGGGAATGTCCTGATGTTAATTATGATGCTGAATGACAAGCAACTGCCCCCAGAAAAAAAAATAAGCTGAGGCTATTTTGGGCTTTATTTTATGCACAGTGGCCATTTTTATTAGCAGTGGTGCACTATATTGTTTTTACACATGGGCTTCTGGTACTCTTTGACATATAAAGGATATCTTGCTGTGGACCCTGTTGCCCCAATTCTCCCATGCAGGTAGATCCATATATGCATCATAAGCCATGGTGATGCCGCAGCAGGCTGGTCTCTCACCAACAAAAGAGTTTTGTCTCCAGCCATCTCTTCTTTCTACCTTTCAAGTCAGCTATTTCCTTGAAAAAGGCCATGTCACAGATGACCAAGGCCAGCTGCTGGGCTTGGGCTGTTCTCTCAAGTTTGATCCCACAGCCTCTCAGTGGATGAAGTCTGACTAGAGGAGGAGCTCAAAGCCTGGGTGAATGAGATCCAGTCAATAGGCATATTTCCTCCCCACTGATTAGGAATCTTCAATCCAAGACCTGGTAACTAATTTTGAATATATATCTTATGCCCCTCCAGAAATTTCCATTGATGTGAACGCCAGGATACAAAGTCTGGAAATGGACCAGCAGCCACAGTCTTTTGGACTAATATTATCTACATTATCTATTACTAGGGAGAAAATCAGCTCCTATGCTTGGATACAAAAACCAAGGAAATTATTGAAATGCAGTGGCAGAAGTTGTGTATTAGGCATATATTTTAATTGTCCTTATGAAAGCTGTGAACACTGATTCTTATGTAGCAGTTCTCTCAGGCTAATCCTTATATAATCTGTGAAATTATTAATTTAACTATGTGGTTACTTTCTGATGTTCAACTGCTTTTGTCTTCTGATTGCTGTCAGGCCCCTGCCCTCCAGCTTCAGCACCCCACTGCTGCTTCTGTCCTCTGCTTTTGCATTGCCTTTTCTCCCAGGTGGCAGAGGTCTGCCACAGTGTTGTCCTTGCATGGGAGGAGGACTGTGTGGCCATTCAGTGCTTGCTTGTTTGCTCTTCAACCAACACAAGCCATTTTGACCATGATGTCTTTCGATAGTGTGTTGGGTTTTAAGCCACCACAGGGATGTCTGTGCTACTACACTTGGGAGCTGAGGTCTGTGTCACTGACAAAACTTCTGAAGCCAATATATCAGCAAGAAGCATACTGTGGCTTGGTCAGTAAGCATTTTATGTGTAGTATTTCTACAGTAATTTCATAACACAGCTAGGAAGGGACACAAAATGTTAGGGTAAAGAAACCAAACAGATACTCCTCTGGCTGTTATTTTTAGGCAACTGTGTCAGATCTCTAAAAGGTCAACCAATCCTCTCCAGCAAAAAATCCTCAAATTTGCCTGCATGAAATGGATAATCATTCTTGCTCTGTCTACTTCCCAGCAGTATTTGGGCAAGCTAAAAGGAATTAGGATCCAGCTAGTTCCACCCCTCTCTAACTTTCACCAGTCCCAGGAAACAAAGGCATTTTTCACTTTTAAGAAGTCCTACTTCACCCCAAGTCACTTGTACTCTATCACTGTCTAATTGTGGAATTACTTGTAACCCATGGACACTTTCTTCCCAGTCAGCATGGCTTTTTCTTACACTCCCTTTCAGTCATTCCCTTAATAGTTATTGTACATATATTCCTCCTTCACTCTTTATTTCTACTTTTTATTTTGGTTTTAATCTCCAAGAAGCAGACTCTTCTTCCTATTCTGTCTTTGCAAGATGTCTAGCACAATGACACAGTGTATTCCATGGGCCTAAGCATCTCTGGCTGCTGTAAGCATGCAGTAAATTTAATTCACTCCAGGGGTATGTTGGATTTATAGCTGCAAAAACTTCAGCATAGTCTCCTCACTATCTGGAAATCTGGACATGGACTGCAGCACATGCTCTACCATAATAATAATTTGTAGCACAATGATGGTGCTTTCCTTTCCCAAAGGCAACAGAGAGGGGTTCACTCTGTGTCTTCATGCTGAAGAGTTGATAGCATCATGTTTTTAACTGAAAGAAAATATTTTTTAAACTGTCAAAAGTGTGTTCCTGACCTATATTTTACTTTCTTTTGGGGTTCCTTCCCTTCAAATATGGAAATAAAAATGGGTTGATTTTGCAAAGTATAGCACAATTCAAAAACTAAGAAATTTCTTTTCCCCTGCATCTACTTGCCAGCCCTGTGTGGTTAATTATTATCACAGTGCAAAAACATGAGCTGGTAACAATACAGTCATATCCAAATTGCACTGTAAGAACAAGCAAATAATGACCAGATTTTAAAATACAATTCTTAGCAGGCCACAAAGAATGCCTTGATCTGCCTTGTTTGCACAATTATCCAAAGTTTGTCCATGCAAATTCAGATTGGTTTTCCCACCTACAGCTCTAAATACAGTTTCAACGTCCACTTTTTAAAAATGAGCATAGAAGTGATTAATTTCTATTGAATTCTGTGACCCAAAGAAATGTTATTTTAGATTCAAATGCTGGAAATAATTACTTGTTACTTAGGGTAAAAAAAAAATGGCCTGCTTCTTGAGCTACCTTTCCCACAGTTTCCCTTTTAAGTGAAAGAAAATGCATTATCTCTTACAGACAACAGGTGTTCCTTTGCTAAAACAGTTCTGTTTTAAAAACAAAGCACCACCAAATCTTCTTGGTGACATCTGAAGACAATGCCAAGAAGGTGAGATTTGAAAGATGCAGACTGGCTTTGAGAAAGAAAAAGTAACAAGAATAGTTTCAGTTTCTACTGGAGAGCAGAGCTGTGCACATCTAGATTTAACATGAATTAAATGTTTGAATTTTGCCACATCTTTTTTTCTTTTTTTTTAAGTGAGCTTTCTCTAGCGATCATATTATGGTCCCTTGCTTGGCACATAGTTGGATTTTCCTCCTCATCAGGGCTTGAAGGGCAGTGGGAAGGCTGGAAGGCATCTTTGAGGTGTATGGCTCAGCTGGATCTAGGTTGGGAGCAGAATCCTCTTGTCTGTGTCTACACTGAGACTTTCTAAGAAAGGAGATGAAGGCCGAAGAAAATACAAAAATTAGTAACTCAGTTACTGCCTCTTGTCTTCCACTCTCTCAGCTCATTCCTCTTGCAAAACCAAACAGTTACCTTTGACAGCAGCCTGAAATACAGACTCACAGAGCTTATATCTTGTCTGTCACCAGGATTTAAATATTTCAGGCCTTGGCAGCACAGCTGGTTCCTCACTGATTAGAGCCTGATGAGTCTGGTTTGCTAACAGGGACAGATTTTATTCATGGCCCTTCAGGTTCTCCGTTTCCCATGTTTAGCCCTTTATTTGCTCTGGGTAATAGCTGACTTTTTAAACTGCCTTGAGAAGGAGTGCAAGAAGACTCCCATTGTGCACAATGAATGGAGCTCTGGTCTCTCCCCCTCCCTGTCTGTTATGGGAAGGGAAGCCTCTTTAGTCCTTACACAGACAACAGGGACATTATCTTTCTTTTAAATTATTACTACTTGAAAAGATTATCTCAGAGCTGTGCAAGCCCCTCTTTGCTGGTTTCATGTATGAAAACCTGCTCTTTGTGTAACTTATGCCCCGTCCATCAGCGGACAAAGACATAAAGACTGCAAAAAAAATTTGCAATCTGCTGGGAAGAAATCCTTTGGGTAGTGGGATTTATTATTTCACTGAATACTTTGGCACTTGAAGGGTCAGTAAATAACTCAGATGCAAAACTGCTAATAATGGATCAACAGGTAAAAATATACAGGAAGGCAAATAGACCAAAAAAAGTTGTACTTTTTCTGTATGGGTGTCTTCCAGTGGATGCTTTCTACCAGGAATATACTTTCTGGAAAACATCATGTGGCAGTAAAGGTACACCTTACTGCATTGCCTTAGAGACAGCCCCTCAAACTAGAGTGGACCTGTTAGTTGTCAAAGGAAATGAAATCTTTCTAGCTGGATCATTTGGCCCATTTTTCATGATCAAAGTGAGAATTTAAACCCTGTTGACTGATATCACTGAGTGATTCAAAAATCAGAAAAAGGCCAGTTCCTTGCCCCACCATTTTGGAGCTGGGTTGATGGAGCGAGACTGTAATTCTGAGGTACTCAGGACTCCTCATCCCTGGAGGCGATGGCTTCTCAGAGGATATAAATCTCATCCCCCAGCCATGCTCAAGCAAGTATGAGCCATGGTACTGACCAGCAGTGAACTTGCCATATAGGATCACAATAAATCCTGAGCCTCTTCTATCTTCCCATAGGTAGGGGAGGCAAGGGAAAGGAAGGGCCCCTGCAAGACCGATGCACTCAGGACTTTGGGATACTAACAAGGCTGATCATCAAGATGATAAGCAGTGATAAATGCAAGCCTTTACTGCATTTGCTGCATTCTGAGCTGTCTTCAGCTTCTGAAACAATATATAGGTAGAGCACAACCCTAGAACATCCATATAAAAGTGGTCTATTCATAACATGACACATAGCGCAGCTGGTGAATATGCACAGTATGTCTGTATTCAGTGGTGCACTAACCAGTCTTAATAAACATTGCCTGGCTTATCTCTTGGAAATTAAAAAAGTGATTGATGTGCTTGTGAACTAGCATTTCATTTGAGACAAAGTTTTCACTGACTGATAAATACACCAGACTTGCTGTGGCATTCCAGCTTATCTCAGCTCCACAGGAATAATGCTGGAGAAATGTCTCTTCAGCCTTTAGGAGAAAAAGGAGGAAGATAGTTTTGAGGCTTATCAGCCCACACTAGAGTCTGTGCAGCCCATAAGTCTTACTGTTAATCTTCAGTAAAAACAGATGCATTGCTAATGTTTTTAAGGTTAACTGCACATGCTTTTCAGCACAGCATCCTAATTTCAGCAAAAGCATCCTAATTTCCTTTTTTCAGAGCGCTTGTCCTTCCCTTGGGTTTCCCCAAATCCTCTCCTATAATCCAGTGCAGGGGCTGGGCAACAGAGAGGGGAAATCCAGGGAGATTAAACCAGTTCAGGGACCTATAGTGCAGGACTGAACTGAAAGGTGATCTTATTTTTCCCAAATGAAGTTTCTAATTGTCTCATCATACAGCTATAACCTTAGTCAGTGCTTTGATATTTTTTTCTGGATCTGTTTCACAAGAATTTAAAATGCTAAGAATAGCACATAGAGGTAATTTATAAAAGGGTTAAATGTGGTAGACCCTGCTTGAGGGTTTTAATATTATATTCTTTACCCAAGGCAATAGACAGCTTCTTCAGAGTCATTCCATTCTAATGTGTAAATGCTGAAAGTAATTAGACTGAGTCCTGTGTGTATTAAAGTATTTAGGAGAAAAAACTTTGGAAAAAGTGACTTTTCATGAGCAGCTGCCAAATATTTTCTAAAAGTTAGAATTACTAATAAGCAGCTTTATTTTTTAAAAGCAAAGGCTAGTTTAAAACATATAATTGCAGAAAAGTATTTAGGTGTGCTAAACTTTTTTTAACATTTAACATAACTGCAACATCATCCATGGCAATGTCTATTGGCTGGGAAATGATGTTAAGTAGAAGTTAGAAGTCTGCATGAGAAGAGTTTACATTTTTGTTAAAAAATGAAAACTATTATGTTCGGAAGAACTGGAACACCCTTTCTATTTTTAAAACAATAGCCTGAAGTGCTCTGAAGAATTGCTTAGCTGTCATTGTCACTTCGAGGAGAAAATACTTCTTCAGCTCTGAATATCAAATGTTTTGTTAGAGATGTGCGGTGCACTGGATTGCACATTTTTCTCTTCCTTCTTAAAAGGCAATAACGATAAAGAGACAGCATTTCTCTGTTTCTTCATCCTTTGTTGCTGCGTAAATGTACAGACTATTTAATGCTCTTTTATTTACAGATTTCAAATCCCTCCAAAAGGATCACATGCCCTCTGATGCCTGCAGTAAGCCCACTGGCTGTTTATGGCTGGAAAGTTAGTATTCAGTTAGAGACTAGGCATAAATGAGAACCAGACCCTACATGACTTCAATCACTGGAGGAGGGTGTCTAAATTAAATGTGTGCTATAAAAAGATTTCAGCATTATTCATGTCTGCCTGATGAAATAAGGCCATGTCTGCTTAATTACGTATTATCAATTCTCTTAAAATATTCTGCCACCTAATGAAGCCAGTTACCACTTGAACTGTTTATATATTTGACTTCTCTGGCTTTTGATCCTCTCCATGACGTATATGCTGTCACTGAAAGGCAGAAGGCAGAGCCGAGGGTGCTCATGGAGGAAGCTAGCTTTCTCAATCATCACCTGCCAATTTTATCAAAGTTAGTATTAAGCATGATGTCAAAAGGCTAGTAACAAGGATATCAGTCTCCTTCTAATACCTCCATTTTCACTACACAAAAAAGGAAACATGAAACAAGAAAATCGGGTACTCTCTTAAGTCATAGAGTGCTTTGTCTTGCATCTCTGTCTTGTTAATAGTTGAGGTAGTGCATAAACATCTCTCTGTCTAATGTAAGAGCTGCCAAATTACTACAGGATATTAATTATAGGAAGAAGTTATTGTTCAGATTTAAAAAAAAAAAAAAGAAAAAGTTAAGAGGATGTAAATATTGTCATTGTATTTAGTCAGATGGGGAAAACAGGGATCATCTGCCAGAAGTACACAGCTTCTCTTGAGTTCATGGTAGGGGTCACAACTTCTCTGTGGTTTGGGCCATTTTTGACCACTGGAATGTTCACCTTTACACATTTGCATTTACACACAAATCTTGGACCGCTCTCTCTGCTTTTCAGCAGAACTGTGGTTTTCTGCACTGAAAAAAAGCCCAAGGGAAAAGAACTCCTAGAAAACTCTGCTAGTGTGCAGATATCCAGAAGGCAGATTATACAAATAGGCAAAGGGATTTAGGGACACAGAGGTCCATCCTTTGGTGCCTGGGGTACAAAATGACTGCAGTGTCTCCCAGGAATGTGCAGTCTATGGGGAATATTTGATCCTGGAATGTTTTGCTTTTACATATATATAATAAAATCCATTGAAGTGATTGTTTGAACAAAATTGGGCAGGAATGGAGCTGAAATGTAGAGACCAATCCAATATGTCTGAGAAAGTTAGCTGAGAAACTTTAAAATCCCAGGTTGGTTGGGATTTTAAAACTTACAAGACAAACAGACAAAATTTCCAACATGGCAGTTAATTCTGATCTTCATTTTTCTCTATGCTCACAGATAGTTTGCTGGCCAGGTCACCATATTTTCTAGCTACATCCTGCAAAAGCATGCTGCTTGTGCATACATGCAGATGAGGTTGGGAAGGGAGAGCAGCCCAGGTGATTTTGGATGTTCTTTCAGAAAGGCAAAACTTCCAGAGAAAAGTTAAATGTAAGAAATGCATATTCATCTGAGGGCAAAACTGAATCCTAAAGATATTTGAACTCATTGTGTGGTGCTACAGCAATGCTTGGATTTTTCTCAGTTTGAGTGGGAAGTTGCTTTCCTCCCTTCTTTTTTGATATTTCTTGGTCACAGACTGGGACTGTGGACGGTTATTAACACACATGCTCATACCTTTTTACCAGCCAAGCCCAATAGCAATGATACTTTAACTGCTAATCTTAGAATGTCTTATGTACTCTGAGAACATCTGTACATTTATCGTAGTAGTATAGTGTTTACATAAACCTTGTCAATGTACTATACACATACATTACACGTGTAGTCATTATATTTAAAATTGTGCTTGCTTGAATATAAATATCAATGCAAAATGTAATATTTTATATAAACACATATTTTACTGTTGTATATATTGTGTGTATACAGAATTTGTTAGGAGACAGATACCAAATGCATTTTTAAAGATGGTCTTACTTGGTAAGATAAGAGCTCACTTGACATTCTGAATGGCTTAGCGATCTAGTAATGGGATACAAACATTTACAACTCCATACCACAACTTCAGATCCAGTCAAAGGCAGAAGTGATCAAAAATTATCACTCTCCTGACAGTTGGATGATGAGAAAGATTGAGATTGTTTGCCTTCGTCCCTATGGCTGTGTGTCTCTCAGAGCTCAGCGCCTCTGGCACTCAGCAGAAAGAAATGCACAAAAACCAGCATAAGCTTCCCTCAGGTGTCCCTGACAGGGAAGGCGTTGTGCCCCATGGGCCTCCAGTGATGGCTAAGACAGACGTTATTTAGATTTTGTGGTTTTGGTTGAATATTTTTAATAGATACACGAGTTTTATTGTCATTCATTATCATCTCTCCATCTTTGGACCTGACAGAGCTGCTGCTGATGTGCCTGAATTATCTGGGTGAGAAGTACTTGCTCAAGAAACTTGGTTTACAGTGCTGGCTGGATTGGTGTAGGACACTTACAAAGAGATTGAAGGTGACTGCAGTGTTGTCAGGTTGACTGAGGCAATACATACCTCCATATGGGAAAGTCAGAGGAAGAAAAACACCCTCTAGCCAAAAGAAAAAGGGTTGCACCTTGCCCTCATTTGGATGGGTGAAAACCTCAAGATCACTCACTGACCTTCTTTTCCTTCCTCTGTTATACACCCCCTCAAGAATAAAGAGGCATTTTGATATTTATCACACTTAACTTTAATAGCTATAATGCACAGAAAACACGCACAGTGTGACCTCTGAGGTGGTATGTAGGAGAATGGGATATTCTGGCAATACCAAGTAAGCAACATACAAATGGCCTCCTGGCAAAACATCACCCGAAGTAGCAGGAGTGAAGGTGAGGAGAGGACACACACAGGTTTTCCCTGATGTATGTGACAAGCTGTCTGGACCCACATATCCCACAGTACCAAGCCTGTCCCAAAGTGACACTGGACTTGGACATGCAAGGGGTGATGGTGAGGCAATGCAGAGTCAGTGCACTGTAAGCCTTACTGCTTCTAAAAATGCAGGTATCCATACCCTGCTGGGTATGGATACAGCCATCCTATAGATGAAGCCATGGTGGGGCTGCATCCTTTCCTTTTATTCAATTACCAGAAAGAAGTCTTGTTCTTATTTCTGCATTGTCTGCATATTTATTAATCTCTGCGGCATCTGACTGCTTTACCTATGTTGAGACATCCAAACTCTTAATTAGACAGATCAAACAATTACATTATACCTGCTGCCTGAAGGTTTAGCTGTTAGCTCCAAGATCAAGATTTAATCAGTGAGAATATCTGAACAAAGAGCTATCATGTTGCTTCTGCTGATTGTTATAGTTGTATGAGCAATCTACAAAAACTGGCAAAATCCTGTTCTATACAGACTTGGCTTTCATCAGCACTTGCTTTCCCATGACCCTCTTTCCTTCCCAATTGCCAGTCTCTGTCTTAATTCAACAAGGTTTATTTAATCTATTTTTTTTATGTTTTACATTAATATAATTTCATCACATTAATCTAATTTCATCACCCGTTTCCAAAGGGCTACTCCTAAAAAAGAAGTTTAATATAGCTGAATTTTCACGTGTTATTGCCATTATTGTTCTAATTCTGCCTGTGCATGGACTGCATGAAAGCAAATCAGCTGGATGTTGTCATGAACAAAAAGATCTGCTTATCTTGAGAATTTGTCACTTGCTGACAGCTTTCCCAGCTGCCTACAAACAAGACAGGTAATTAAATACTCATGTAATATTAAAATATTATTATATTAATTAGTCCAGGATTGCTTTTAGAATACTCCAACCCGATAAAATATGAGCAGCGCCCTGCTGTTCTCGCTGATGTATGGCACTTGGTGGAGTCAATGTGTTTGGGCCTACTCTTGTTTATATGTCAGCAGTTCAGGGCAACTATTTTGCCTCCTACCCCACAATAATGTAAAAAGGGTCTGATGTTTATTGGAATATAGATTGATACTGTTTAGAATGAGTATTGCCATAGAAGTCGATTGCTTTTGCTAGTATTGCTATCAGATGATTAGTTCAGTTCTTGGAGGTGTGGATGTGGATATCTGCTTTTTATTTACTCCTTCTATGTTTCTGTTAGATGACACAGCCAAGGCATTATCCAGTACAATTATCTCTGTGCAAGGGACTGCAGTATACTTACAAATACCCAGGCCAGGTCATGCTTAAATAAATTCAGGAATGTCACCTTCTTCAGTGGCCAGAAGTAGCATTAGAGATGGGACCAGTATAAGAATGTGAATGGCCCCAAACTTGGGGATAGGAAATCCCTTTCATTCAAGTACTCCAGCATAAGGAATATAAATCAAGGTTCCTCATTTTCAAAAAATGAGGTGTAATCTACTGACTTCTCCGCTTTTAAAATCCTGGTCATTTTCATCTGTGATTGGCTTCCAGACCAGAAGTCTTACTTTTGATTTTTTGAAAATGTTTCATTAAATAAGAGTGCATATAACTGAAATACCTGAGGATGACTACACTGTGTATCAGAACACATTGATCTCCCATTATTTCATTTGCATGGACAGCCTTCTGGAGGCACATCACCTTCTGAGAAGTGTTCAATTTAATACTTTAGCACAAAATTATGGGATCTGACTCTGATATTTGCCTTTCTCACCTGAGGCTTCAAGATAAACAAATTCAACAACATCATCTATCCTGTCTTCTCTTCATTGATATTCAGTTAAGAGGTTTATGTAAGCAGACCAGCATTTGACCTCCCCAGCCACACTTCTCTCTTTCATGAAGCTCTGTTGCTGCCCACCTGCTGCACGGCAAGACTGTATTCAGTCGTGATTCCCTGGCACAAACTGTGTGCTTGTAGTTGATGGCTTGCTTGAAGGAGAACAGACCACTAATAAATTGCGCAGTCATTACCCTTTATGCATACTTGTTCTAATAGGTGTCGCAGATTCCTGCCTCCTAATAAGGAAAGGAAGTAGAAAAACACATAAATTCTCCCAAGGGAGTCAGACAGCCTGAAGCCACGTTCGACAGCTGTTACTGTTACCATGATCACCAAGAGCAAAACAAGGATTAGAAGGGGGGAAAAAAAAAAAAAAAAAGCATTGAGAGGGATTTTGGCAAGATTTTCTTGGATATGGAATGTGTTTTGCACTGCCCCACTATATAAAAGCTCAGCACTCCTGTGGCACATGATGGAATTTAGAGATTAAACCAACTTTGCAATTAATTAGCCTATAAATGAGTAATTTAATTTATCAGAAGTTTTTACTTCTGTATCTTGTTGGGTTTTAAACTGCCACCTTAATCTCCAGCAAAAAGATTTTTGCATTCGATGTGAGCTTGGATGTTACAGTGTTATTAAATCTAATTCACAAGAGGTTTCAGAAAATGTTTTCACAGGGTTTACCTTTCATCTTCTACCCTTAGCTCTGGTCTTTCTCCTGGGGGGCAGCTAATAGGAATCGGGTGCTTCCTTGGCTGCCCTGGAGCTGTGCTGCGTTACACCAGCTAAGCCTCTGTCCCTCAGTATTATAGCTGAGAAATCCAAAGGGGAGACTCATGTCCTCTGTTAAGAGGTGTATTTAGTCTACCCCGCAGAGATGGTTTATGGCTTTGGCAGGGAAACTGTTGACAGTGCATACTGTAAATATAGTTCAAAGTGAATCTGAAGTCTTGGAGCTGCAGCTCTCCCCATGCTTGTTACATTAATTTGTTAAAGGTGCTTAGTGTAGGTACGTATGTACATAAAGATTAACACCATCAATTAAGCACACTCACTTGATATTCTACCAAAAGTGGCAATGGGGCACACCACAGACTACTGCTCTGTTTTTGAGCATGGCACAAAACAAGGCCAAAACATTGCTGGGCATAATGGCCTTCATGGAATATGTCACAAGCCTGCTGCTCTTAGCATCCTAGCCAAATTCTGGTTTCTGCAATTGCTATCCATCTACTTAAAAGGTGTTTCAAGCAGAGACAGTGTTTCTTGCTCTTGACTTAAACAACGGAGGGTCAATAGGTTGCTGTATTGAATGTATGGTGCTTTTAATTCTCATGCTTTTAATTCTCATGCAACTTCAGGTGCACACAAAGTGACTTTTACTTTTCAGGCCAAAAATCACATCTGCTTTTATTGGAGACCAAAGTTACAACAGATCCCAAAAGTAGGAATAAATGAGGGTGAGAGTGCAGACTCTCACATAACAATCTGCTGGAAGGGCATCTCATGATTTCTACGTTTTATCAATATGTCACCACTTTTCCCTTCCCCCTTTGCCTTGAAGCCCTCCTTGAACACGAACAAGGGTGGTGGACTGCTTATGGATGCTGAAAAGTCCTCCATCTCATTCAGAGACATATTTACAACCCACTTCAGGATCTGGTCTTCTATACACAGCAAAAAATCTTGCATGCTCAGTTAATCAAAACACTTCATCTGAGGTCCACTCTGATGGAAATATCAGGCCAAGATATGATAGTAGAGTGAAGTAAAGTAGTGAGTAGCTTAAACAAGTATTATTGCTCACTAAAGCTTAAAAAGACTATGTAGTAATTCCTATCTGAATTACAGTTTAAAAAAATCCACAACAAACTTTTTGATAATAATTACCAAAACATTTCTGATAGTATTTGTGATATATGAGAGTAACTATTAATATTGCTTAATAATATAAACCAGTGTAAGTTCCCATCCCATATAAGTCTTAACACAAACTAAAAATATGCTACTTATTGAGTTGGAAGAAGGTTTTGATTTACAATTATGCCTTGATGGATTACCTGAAAGCACAAGCTTCAGGCAAACTGTGATTAAGTTGACCAAAGACATCTGGGAGAGCCATCTATGGTCTAAAATTATGACCTTGGTATTCTGGGCTGAAACTAGACACCATTTAAATTGCAGTGCTGAAAAACTGTTCTAGAGAGGTCTTTGTTTAGGAAGCCATCAGGTTTTTTAGCTTCAGCAGTTCAGCAGAAACACCTCCTGTGAAGTTACAGGGGGGAAAGAAAGTACTTCCTATTTTTTTGCAGCCATTACTTTAAAAACAAAACTGCAAACACTCCTAGCTTGTATGAGTCAAGAAGCAAAAACAATTAATAACCTAATGATTAGCAAATGCTGTAGACATAGGTTTGGATTTCACTTACCAAGATTTATGGTGTTAAATATAAAAGTATGACTTTTGAAAGCCATGTGCTCATAATTAGCTCAAGTTTTACCCCTGGATACTGTAAAATCACAACATGCTGTCAGAACCCATTTTCTGATCCTGTTATCAGCATGGAATAAAGTTTTCCATTAAATGCAAAACAGATTTACAGGTGCTAAAACAGCTTTTTTATCAGTGGGAAACAGGCTACCTTTTGTTCTCTGAAAAGGCATTTCATGATTTTACATTGGTCAATTGATCGTACAACAAAGGGAAAAATAACAATTTTGGTCATCTACTGAAACTGAAGAAGATAAAATGTGAAAATAAACACAAGAAAAGTGATTGCCTCTCTAACTGTAGAATATACACTCTTCCATATTATCACCTACTGTAATATAAAATAAAAAAATAATTAGATCAAAGCAAAGCCATTTCCTTACTATTGCTGAGTGTACTACATAAATCCTCATAGAAATCCTGCATTCCTACAGACAAACTCAAAGGATAACTGCATTCCAGACAGCTGTGGACATTGGAAATTAAATGATTTCATTAAAAAGAAGCCCTGCAAAGATAGAAGTCCTTTTAGTGTAATAATTCCTGCCCTGAGCTGTCATGTGTAGGGAGTCTTCTTGGAAGAGGCCCAAAAGGGAAGAGTTTTTTGTACCCCTGCTGTTGCATTCCCATCCCACACACCCCAGGCCACAGAGACAAGTGCTCTTCCTGTCGGAAGGAGCTGGCATTACCCTGTCCTCCAGCAGCCAAAGTGGAGATGAACAGCTTTTCAGCCTTGCTCTCAGGCTGGCACCCGACACGGGGCAGAGAGCCTCTGAGGAGTGGTCTGAGTGCTTCGGACTAGCTGGGCTGAACCACTTTTGGCAACAGCTTCTTCAGAGTTTGACAATGGTGGAGCAACCATCTGCTCAAGAAAAAGCAACATGTCTTGCCTTTCTGCAATATGGATGGTTTAACAGGGTAGTCGATGTATTTTAGTGCCTGTGTCTGAATGCTAGGCCCAGACATGGATGAGCCTGGACTTGGGAGCCCTTTGATAAGCAGACCAAGTCTTCAGATTACAAGAAATGTTTCATAACTACTTCTAACTTCTAAACATTTAGATGGAGGTTTTGAAGGCACTTTAGGGGATTCAATGCATTTTTTTCTCTGAAACATCCCAGGCACCTTAAGAAATTATAACCCATCTTTGTACCCAAGACAAAAAGCATGAAAGTACTGAAGGCAGGGGCCTCATGCAGAAAGAATACCAAGCATGATGTAAACATTCAGAGTTGCTTAACAGTCCTGACAAAACCAGCTGTTTTACAGAGCAGAACAATGATGTTGAGCCACAGGGAGGCTTCATCTGACACACTTGCTAATCACACAGGTTTCTACAAAGAAAAACCTGTGGAAACAAGGTGATCCTTTCTCTGCCATAGTCTCAAAGCTTCCCAGTGAGAGGGTAGCTTTATGAACTGGAGATGGTTCAGTAGCCACCAGTTCCTCTATCCTCTGTTTATCATTTTAACTCAGCTGGTTGAGTCTGCATTGTTCAAAAAAAGCCCTCTTATGTTATTGAAGCCTGCTGTGTGGCAA